>NC_091123.1:71869753-72169753 GCF_040183065.1 Periplaneta americana | reverse complement strand
AGTCATTTCAGGACCATGGTTCTTTATCTCAAATTGACATATGTGCCCTTCGCCATCATCCCTGAAAGTTTGTAACACCACCTCGGAAACATCCTGTATACTCCGTGCGTTCCAAACTTCAATCTGGTGACTGGGTGACCCTAGACCGAGGCCTGCTGATTAACATGCAGAAAACCACACGCAGATATCGTGTCTCAATTTGCTATTTACATCTGAAGTTGTAAAGGTTTCATGTGGACACCCTCTATTATAGTGAAAGAGTAGTGCGAGGATCGCAAGTTTATCACTTTGTTGAGGATGGCATTCTCCGTTAGGAATGCATGCGAGCTTCTAATCTTATTTACATCCATGGTGCACGAGAAGAATACTAACTTATATTATTTTGTCCGAGTTCGTTCCTCTGAAGACGTACACAGGTTACCGACTCAATTGTAAGCTACAGAGGTAAGTGTAATGACTCGGTTTGCCTCATTTCCGGACGCCCAGCAATCATATATCCGATACTCAAAGGAGAGTGTAAGTACAGAGGCATGTCGACGTGTTTGCCAAGAGCACGACTTCAAAGAACAGGTCGCCGACTAGCAATACCATTAGTCTAACTCTGACCTCAAGGAAGGGTACAGCCAGGGCAAGGAAAACTTGCTTATGAAAACATAACACACTAACGCAGTTCTCTTTTATTTCCTTTCTATAATTCCCTTGTTTATAACGGTATTACAATTCAATGCAAGGAAGTGGACTTACATTTTGTCTTTAGTATTTTTTTTTTAAATTATGGTTTATTTAACGACGCTCGCAACTGCAGAGGTAGTATCAGCGTCGCCGGTGTGCCGGAATTTTGTCCCACAGGAGTTCTTTTACATGCCAGTAAATCTACAGACGTGAGCCTGTAGCATTTAAATACACTTAAATGCTATCGACCTGTACCGGAATCGAACCCGTAACCTCGAGCACAGACGGCCAGCGGCATACCGTTACGCTACCCAGATCGACTGTCTTTAATATTCAATAGTATTGATTCATGAATATTGTAAAACAGAATTTTGAATCGCATAGATATGATTGTAAGCTTACTGAATTCAAACTACCAACATATTTAGGCTAATACCAAGCATCGCAAAATTCTGTTCCGTGAAACAGCGCCTGAACTCTGACGTAAGTTCCACGTGACAACATCGCTCTCAGCGATGAAACCCTTCTTCTAGCGTTGTCTGTACTGTCAGCAGTGGCTCATTCTGTTATCCAGTACTATTTGAATAGTGATTTGGCGTTCATAACAGATATTTCTGAACAGCTGAACAAACTTAACTGCCGACTTCAAGACGTGATCAGAACATAGTTGACATGTATGATACGATGAGATCCTTTTCCATAATGATAAATGTTTGTAAAGTGCAATTGAATAAAATGAGTTTCATCATTTTTCTTGTCTGAAGAAATTTTGAAATGTTTCTGATTCAAGAATAGATAAATACTGCGTCATTCTGGAAAAATTACTTTCAGCATTTAAAGATAACGGTTTTGTGATTTTTACAAAAGGAAAACGATTTCTCTCTATTTTCGAATCCTTTTAACACACCCATTCTGAAGATACGACCAGACTTACAATCATTTGAGGTTCCTGATCTCCAAAATGACACCTTTGTGAAAAGCATGCGTAAGATTATGTTGGTTTAAGATGTATTTAAAAATATGGACTCCTCTAAATATCCATGGCTTAGATCATTTGCTACTATAATCGCATCTATGTTCGGTTTTACGTATATTTGTGACTTTTTTTTAAATTAAACATATTACATAAAATCACAAAGGACACGCTTAACTTATGAGGCCATCCCTAATTTTGAGATCTTACCGAATGGAAATATTGTAATAAAAAAATAAAAGAATGCAGATGAAAATAATATAATCCTAAAAAGATATTCCTTTTTCTCTTGTTATTTCTCTGTTATGAACACGGAAAGTAGTAACGATCACAAACCACTTCTGCTGTTTAGCTAACTGTGACCGATGCTCCCCACTTCCTGTTGTCACTTTGAGAGTATTCCTAATCTCACCGGTGAGCAATCCGATGGCATCACGGTGTTCCGAATTCCACCGATAACGTCACTGATGCTCCACCGGTGTCGCACCGGTGCCATCAACTTGCAGAGGTGGTGGCAGTCTCCATCAGTCGCCATCAGTGAATCTGATTGGTTCTTGTATAGGGCGGGAATTAGCAGACGAATAACACGTGCACTGTTGTGTCATGGCGGTGTGTTCTGCTTTAGTTCTGCTGTATTGTTTGTAATGAGCACAACGTAAAATCAATATGTTAATGGCTTATGAGAGAACATGTCAACGGACCAGTTATTACTACCGGTTCAAGAAATAAATTGTTTATGCTCTCTTTTCTTTAAACGAGATGGCAGTACGAAAATTTCACAAAATTTTGCTAGCGTAGCACAGACAACAACTTATACAGTCGCCATGACAGTCATCGATCCTTCCAGCAGTTTTGTTCCTTATTTCGCTGCAACGTGACGTCATTGATGCCACCGGACCGGTGAGATTCGGAATACGCTGTTTGTTAGTAGCGACTATAGCGAGTAGTATTTATATTACGTCATGAATTTGTGACTTTTGCGACGCCTGCTAATACTGTGGAAACATAGGATTAATAAAAATACCGTATTTTCTCGAATACCCAGTGCACTATTTTTTTTTCGAAATATGCAAGTAAAAAATACGGGTACGATGCTTATTCGAAATGACTTGCCCGATTTTCCTCCCGCGCAACTCCTAAGGTGGTAGCGCTTGCCATTATCTTCCTGAGCTGGTATTTTTTTTTTTGTTAACATTATTAAAATTGTTTGATTTGGTAGTAAGTCTACATGTGTCGAAATCAAGTTCGATTGTGTTGCCATATTTATATTGCAGCGACATGAAAAATTTTGAATACGAGTCTGGTTGTGAATTAAATCGGAAAATAAGCAGAGCAATGGTCTTGTACCAAGTCCAAGTATATGAGCATCAAGTTTAATAAATAATAATAATAATAATAATAATAATATAATATTCTCGGACGAATAGCGGGCGTTTAGACATTCAGTGAACTTCATTATACCTAGTTATAATAGAAACAACGTAATATTTCTACTTATTGTGCTAGATCGAAAAAAATCACAGTATTTCCTAAGAAAAACCTTTACGCGCCTATGTCACTCACAGAAATCGGCTGCGTTGGTCCCAAAGTCACGTGACTCGTCCGTGTTTGATGTTGCGTAGCTATACATGCTCTCTATATTAACTCTATGATAAAAAACATATAGATGTGTACATATTGGGCGGGACATGGAGCATCCCTATGAACAAGTTTTTCTCCGAATATTAAAATGAATCTTTATATTTCAACGAATTCCCTGTTTGCTTTGTGTAATAAGAAAGCAAAAGGTTATGGTCATATGGTCAAATAAAAATATTGATCTATTTTTTTTTTTGCCATGTAAAGCAATTTTGTTCACAGTATTTTGTCTGTCTTTATGTTGAACTTCCACTCAAGTACGATGTTTTGTACTAATATTATTAGTGCACAGACAACATGAGATAGGTATTTACTGCTTTCGAACTGTCAGCTTCCTGTTGTTGAGAGCTTTTCAACAATGGACTTGTGTAACTAAGGGTGTAGTGCGCATGGCTGAACAAGACATAAAACATGTTCTGCGCAGTAAACAGGGAATTTTGCGAAGTGTGACGTCACTGTTTCTCCCCCTACAGCTCGTTAAAAGAGGATATTTGCTAGCATGCGTCATGTTTTATAACTCCTTTGTAAATAAAAGTCAAGAGTATTTTAAGGACCGATAAATGTAACCATTTGGAGTCTTAAAAAAGAGACTAAATATGCTTCAGAAGAAATGTCTGCACTTGGATCCAAACGAAAAGTTTTCAGCACTCGATATGCGGTCACGTAGTTTTGTGAAAGCAAAGCATGAATACCAACATAAAATTTGAGATTGTGATTTCACTTGTTCCACCCTCTTACGTTTTATTTATTATAGTCTCGCCTGTCGTTAAAAAGTCCAGTCTTAAAGTCAGCAGAAGTCCCGGCTGGAACATGAAACTATATATATTTTCTATGTGATATCCTACTGAATTCACGTCATTTTTATATCCTTATTCCACAACGAGTACTCATCATTTGCTGTCCACATTTATGTGTACCATTTAGAGTTCCAAATAATTTATTCTCTGCTCTCCACATAATGTACTGAAAATATCGTCGTTGTTCCTGCAATAATTCCTATGTGCAAAATATAAAATGTTTCAGGAGGAAGGAAAAACACATTTATTCATCCTATGGCAGCCGTGCATAGGAGACTGTGAATTCCTACATTTTCGAAACAAAGATATAGGCCTATAATTGCATATAGGACATTTTTATTATTTGCTGTATCACTATTTAAGTTATTTAATAGAACAAAAATCTGAAAATCGATAAATATGTCACATAGGAGTTATTGCAGGAACAACGATGATATATCTGACGAATTAAGCAAAAATTATTAAGTTTAAGGACTTATTTAACTTTATAACTTATTTTAACACGTAGAAAAATATCAACACACTCCATGTCAGTGGGTGTCTCTATCAGGTGGGTTTGAATGTTGGTACCACATAAAATTATCGATATGAATTATAGTATATTTTATAGACGCTCACGTTTATATAATTAAGTTATACGTGTAAATTTGCACACGCGTCAGCATGTAAGCTACATGTAAAATTTACAGTTTTGGTATGAATAATTAAACTTAGTATAATAACTTATACATTTTGGAGTGTTGGTATTTAAATTCGGCTGTACAATTGTGTCACATTATTACCATGTAAATCACCAACTTATTCAGAATATAATGCAATTTGTTATATATGGAATCAATCTATTGTGTAGCATAATGTAGAATATACAGGGTGTTAAAAATATCCAATATTCTTGGAGGTGCTAGTATGCATCAATATAAGAAGAAAATGTCTAATAAACATGGGTCCTACAACACATACTTTCTGAGATATGAACACTTGTTTATAGGAACTGCTCAATGTGACATCCATTCATGGCAATGCATTCCTCTAACCTTGGGCGTAAGGAATCACGCACTCTTTAAAATAGACCTGGTTGTTCTTGATAACAAAAGCCTAGGGTATTTAGATTTGAGGAACGAGCAGGCAAAGGTGTTGGGCCTCCCCAACCAATCCATCGGTCCTGAAATGTCAGCATCAGGTATTAACACTCACTGGGGAAAAAAATGTGCTGGTGTGCCATCATGCATGAACCACATCTGTAGTCTTTGCTGACATGGCACATACTCCAATAAGGTAGGCAATACGTTAATAAGAAAGTCCTGATAACGAGCCCCAGTTAATCTCTGTGGTAGCACGTATGGCCCTTAATCTATCGCCAAGAACGCCTGCCCATACGTTGATTGAGAATCGGTGCTGATACCTTATCTCTTCAACTGCATGGGAATTTTCACCAGCCCACACATGCTGATTACAAAAATTCACAACACCATCTCTGCTGAATCCTGCTAATATCCGCAACCAAACTTTTCTTTTAGTATTCCTTGCGACGTATCAGTATTTCATGACAGGAATGTCAACTACGATATGATTATCTGTTAGCCTGCTGTATTGTACGGCAGAAAAATGCATTACCATAAATGGACGTCACATTGAGCACCTCCTATGAACAAGTGTTCAGATCTCAGAAAGTATGTGTTGTAGGACCCATGTTTATTAGACTTTTTTTTTTCTTGTTTTGATGCATACTATCACCTCCTAAAATACTGGATACTTTTTTTAACACCCTCTATATAAAAACTAACAACTTAGGTATCGCTAAGGATTGATGGCGTGTACAGCGCTAAGATGTAGAGAACTATTGAAAAAATTAAACGCAGAGATCTCCAACTGTATACTGCCACATCTCTTTTTTTGTTCTCATTACATAGGGCTTTCGACTCGGGTCTGGGCCGACAAAGTTCATGCATGTTTGAAAGTGGTGCGTGGCGTAGACGTGACAATTTATGGTTGCAATCTCCCGAATAGTTAAGCTCATATATGTTATTAATAACAGATTGTACAAAGTTATGTTCTTATCTCTTAATAAGATTACCGACTTTGCAGAAATTGAAGTTCGATTTAACATCTCCACAGAGACCTCAGAAAAATTCACAGCTAACACGGAAACTGCGATCTATTCAGTCGTCATCATCCCTGCTAGGAATATGATGTTGCGTTTTTACATTGTAAGTGAAATGTGATATAGAACACTTTACAAAAATTTCTTGTTAGTGTACTGAATTGCACTGCTTTTATAAATGGGAGCCGCTTATCACATTTACACTAGCTTATTTGTGTTTTGTCTTAAATTATTAATTATTTACTTTTATTTCGTTTATTTTATCAATTATGTACAATAATACTAACTTATACCGATGCACGCACTTGGCTATAATAATGACTTCACAAAATATACTGTAGTACAATGTCTATAAGATTTACTGGGGGACAATTCTTCAAAATTCAGCATGAATTAATTAATATTTTAGTATAAAACTACTATCAACTAAAGATATACAGTTAAGAATATTTCTATAGATGAAAACACATCATTATTTGTTAGGAGTTCAACGTGACTGTATAAGTAAAATATTTAAATTCGCATTGATTTTACATACACAAACAATTTCATTGTTCAAGATAGGACATTACTCATTATTACGCATGATCTGTAACAATCCTCTAGGGAAAACGAGATAATACATTGTAAGTGGAAGAGTTTGAAATGCTAGCAGTCCACCGTTGTGGAGTAACGTTTAGCACAGGCCTGCAGAACCCGTAAGTAGGGGAAATATGACGTCAGCCTCACTCCACTTCTATTGGAGATGATCAACTTCTGCGTAGAGTTGTTTACATTGGAAGGTCCATTATGGCGGCACTGTAATTTTCAAGACGGATTGTAATAAAGTCATTGTATTTATAATGCTTTGTGTCGTTTCAAAATTTACAATTATGCTAGATTTCCTGTCTGTAGTTTCTCTGAGATTTCTTTGCACCTAGCCTCCTTTAGATTTTCGAAAACTTTCCTCCTATTATCACCTACGGAAACATAAATTTGTAGTATTTAAGTAATGAACCTTGAAAGTCACTATTCATTTCAATACAAAATGTACACAGCATGTCCTTAATTTAATAGTAGCCTATATAAATAAATAATCAATATACAGTTCGTAATAATGAAACTTCGTCTATTCCATAATTCTTAATATGGGCTTTGTTGAAATGTGGTGTAGTAATGAAATGACAAGTAGAAATAAATTGGATGAGATACAGTAAACAAACAATTCTTTCGTCTTCTTCAACAACAAAATAATCATATTCCCATTTGCTTTTGAAGTAGTATTTCTTCACGGGTTTATGTTTTGCCATGTTATAGTTCTTTTAAAACTGCAGTGTGTTTGTTTGTTTATTTATTTACTTATTTATTTATTATTTTTTATTTATTTACTTGACTGCAGTGCGTTACGGTCATATAGCTATCACTCACTTACTAACATAAAATTTATATATCGTTCTACTACTAGTAAAACCAGTTAAGTCCAGTAATGCAATTTTGTGAAAACAGGAATTAAAACTTTATTAGTGCACGAAATATAATAAAAAATTCTTCAAATAAAGTAATTGGTTTGTTGCCTACAACATTTCGGACTTACTCCATTTTAGTAGAATACAGAGCACGGAGAGACAAGTCGGGGACTGCACTTAACTTATTTTACATAAAAAGTTGAGTCAATCGGTTTTACTAGTAACCTAATAGGACGATATATAATATAGGTAGACCACCTTACATTATATGCACACAAACAATTTAACATTTATTTTACATGTCTTTTAACTTATTTATTTCCCTCATTCGTTTTTATCTTACTTTCCAAAGGTATGTTCCTAAGGATTTGTATTATCTGTTCATTTGTAATTCTTGATAACGTATTGTGTACCTCCCGCCGCGAGAATGAATGTTGATATAGCCGCGCGTAACTAGAACGCTATGACCACACTGGTAGAAAAGGTGAGTGGGGTAGAAGGGGAAAGAAAGCAGTCGCTCTGAGGAGCTACAGTTCTGCAGGTCTGGTTTAGCATGTCTAACTCAGACTCTAGACAACCATAGCAGTTGATAAAACGTCGTAAATAAACCAAGTAAAAAATCACTAGTACAAATTATGACAACGATTATTATTATTATTATTATTATTATTATTATTATTATTATTATTATTACTATTACTGTCATCATCATAATAATCATTTCAAACAATAACAAATAATATCAGTTCCTGAGGTTGGTAGAAGTGCAAGACTGGTATTATTGAGATAATGGCATTTATTTTTTTATTCAACGACTTGCCATTATTCTCTCGTAATGAATGACGACGATGGAGAAATTGTTTGGATGTCACAAAGGAACCGGGGTATCCGGAGGAAACTTCTGTGTTGCCTGGATCATAGGCTTTCGCAGCACAAGTTATAAATTCAGGGCACAGCGGGATTTTAACCCAGGTCTCTTGGGTTATAAGCCCAGCGGATAAAAGTATTGTAGGTTTAGACTCGAAGGTTTGAAAATCTATTTGCATTAAACGCACGCTAAAGAACAAACAAATTCCGATTAAATCAGCAACAAATACCAGGCACAAAATTGAGTACTATATGAGTTTATTTATTTATTTTTTTTTCGTCGCTATCAGAACACCTTAACTATGTAATTTGAAAATGGCAATATAATAAGATTAATAATAAATTTACCGTGTTGTTCCCTTAATTACTTTGCACTTTGTAAATGCAATGGATAAATAAAAGAGGTCTACATTTCTTACAGTTATTATTAGCATTATTACGTTTAAATATTTCACAGCCACCGGCGTAGCTGGATCGATAAAGGCATTTACCTTCTGATCCGAGCTGCACTCGGGCGTGGGTTCGATTCTCGCATGGGCCGATTACCTGGTTGGGTTTTTTCCGAGGTTTTCCCCAACCATAAAGCTAATGACAGGTAACCTATGGCGAATCCACGGCCTCATCTCGCTAAATATCATCATTTCGCTATGACAAATTCCATCGACAGTAAATTTAATAACCTAGTAGTTGATACAGCGTCGTTAAATAATCAATTTAAAATATTTTATAATTACACAAATTTTAACAACATGATTATTACTATCGTTATTATTATATTATTATCATCAACATCATCATGCTGTAGTGCGCCATTACCCTATAGGACTAAGTAGCTCCATATCTTCGCAAAATTAAAATGTTTAGTAACTTCAAAATGTTTACATTATTATCTTTCTTAAGATTGCTGAGTCCTGCGCCGTGGTCTAAGAGATCCTTCTTCACGTTACATAATGAGCGCTGTTTCGAGTCCTCATGGAGGAGGAATTTTCTCATTAAATTTCGGCCAATGTGGGGGACCGGTGACCACCCAGCATCGTGTTGCATTTGGATAGCTACGATAGGTACCGAAATTCGGTTAGGAAAGCCTGCTATAACGGCAAGGGGGGGGGATCATCGTGCTAACCAGACAATGCCTCCTTTCTAGTTGGATTATCGTTCACCTCTGCTGAGGTATGTGGACTAGTGACCAGCAGCTGGGTTGTTGGCCTTGTCTTTTAATGGGTTGTCGCACCGCGGAAAAAAAAAATATTTCTGTGAGGAGAGTTCACAAAAAATAAATTCTCTCAGATTTCTCCCGTTCCTCTCCATCAATTCATCGTCATTTTCACGTAAGCAGCATTATGGAGAAGAATGGATCTAATGGAATGGACAGACAGAATAAGAAATGAAACTGTGCTAGAAAGAGTGGGTGAAGCAAGAATAATGTTGAAACTGATCGGGAAGAGAAAAAGAATTTGGCTGGTTCACTACTGCCTACTGAAGGAAGAACTGGAAGGATTGGTGAACGGGGAAAAAAAGTTGTGGGTAGGAGACGATATATGGACCATAGGCGGAGGCAGTCTAAGATGGAAAAGAGGTAAGATTGAAGAATACTGGGTTTACAGTTAAGGACCTGCTCTTTGCCAGAAAACTATAAATGAATAGCAGCATTGACCGAAACGGTGTCGGCATGATTAGGATTGTGATTGGCGCACAGATGGCATTAGTCAGAAGAAGCGTAGTAGTTTATTTATTTTAGTAGGTTATTTTACAACGTTTTATCAACAGCTTAGGTTATGAGATAAAGGTGATAATACCGGTGAAATGAGTCTGGGGTCCAGCACCGAAAGTTACCCAGCATTTGCTCATATTGGGTTGAGGGAAAACCAAGGAAAAAAACCTCAACCAGATAACTTGCCCCGACCGGGAATCGAACCCGAGCCACCTGGTTTCGCAACCGACGCGCTAACCGTTACTCCACAGGTGTGGACCGTAGTAGTTTACACTTTCGGAGAATGAAAGGGTGCTCTAGTGAATCATCATCGGATCTTAAGCCTATATGGCTGAATCGAAGATGACACCACATAGTTGAAACACGATATCTATAAATAAACGGTCATTTAGACTCTACAATCATTCCTATTAACCTCAGGGCCCCTTCTCTGTACAAAAAGAGTTTATTACGCATATTTCACAAAGCTGTGTGTATACAATGTAATTTTGGAGATATTCTTGAGGAAAAATCACTGAAACAACAATAAGCTTAAATGTGTTTCTTCGTGAAGAAGGTTACTGTTTTATTCGAGGTCTTGCCATGAATTTTATAGGCTGTAATTTTACGGCAAAAGTCTCATTTCAGTTTCGTCAGTTCTTTCCAAATCTACCTTTCTAATTACCCATGATTCGACCGCCGTAAAGAAAAGGGCAACGGAACCATTCATTATATTGTTAAATTTTATTTTGACTACTTTTGCTGTGTAACCTTAAAGTTTTTATTTCCGTTTAGTTTAAAGACTGCCTTTCTTAGTAGTATTCCGTAAATTTGCTTTAAAATATAAAATTTATATCGCAATCGATAGAAGACCTATCCTGTTCACCATAAATTCCAGATTTGAATCTGTGTCTCTGGTGTAAAATATGAATGCTTTAAAACTTCAGATAACAGTGTACTATATATTTCTTTTATACGCGCTAGTAGACAGAGAATACATAAATTATGCTCAACTAATATTATCGTCCACAAATTTCAGTTGCATTACCCAAAATTTGAATCTGGCTGCCTAGCATTAAAAGTCGATGCTCCATACGTCTCGTTTTTGTATTTAAAGAATATTTTTGCGTAACGTATTGGAAGAGGGAAGGAAAAAACTTCTGTACTTGAGTGAGGTGCACAGGACATGAGGACATAAGAGCTAAGATATTTTATTGAACCTCACTACTAGGAGGATATTGTTTCGGCTTCACGATCCAACAGTCTTTTTTCTTCGATAATGAGCAGAGACTCAATTTCTTGTGAAGCTTAGTGCAACTGTTGCATTTTTTTAAATCATGTAATTTATGTTACATTATGTTGTGTTGTATTAAGATTAGGCCCTACTGTTCTATTAAGATTATTATTGTACATATTCAGATTATTATTTCATTCACGTTAACATTTCTATTAAGGTTTATATTCACTACATTTTAACTTTGGTGTTTCAACTTATGTTTCTGTATGATAGGCGTGTGCATTTATTGAGTTGAGATGCAAGCGTGAGTTGCGAGCATTGAGCACTGTAAGACGTAATGCTTCCTTCCTCACCCCCTTCCACTACTCCCCACATGGCAGAGGAACGATGGTATCAGTGACGCTTGTACCTTCACAATGTCTGTATTTTGTATCGAAGTAGTGTTATTCCGTGTCGACTGTGAACAATAGAAACTTTATTCGCAATGAGAGAAGAAATTTTAGTTTCTAAGTATGAAAGAAATATTAAATGTCTTATTTACCGCAAGGTTATACGTGAATTTTCAAAACCAATATAATTACTATTATTATTTCAATGTTCAGACACCTGGCAAAATATTGTCGTTCGCCGTCTTTCTTCCCAGTACAATTCGCTAAATTCTGACCACAATCACTTAATTCTGCAGTTGGTTAAATGTTCTTTATTCATCTTGGAGTTACTTTCATGACACAAACGTCATTATACTTCGTATCACTCTCAATATTATGATTTAAAGGGTAAGCTCCACATAAATTGTTGTTATTATCACTATTATTATTATTATTATTATTATTATTATTATTATTATTATTATTATTACTCGGCAAAACTGGAAAATCTAAAATATTCAAAGGAAATTTATTTCATTATGTTCGTACACATTCATGCCTAATAACTCTGGATATAACTATGGTAAAAAATGCCAGCACTTTAAATGCCGAAGCCTCTATGCTAGACGTCATGATCTCGATTACTTATTTTTATGCAAGGTCCTTAAAGGTGACATTAATTGTCAATCTTTCTTAAGCAGCGTTAGCCTTCGTATGCCTATTAAGGACATGAGACATCACAAACTCTTGTATATTAGAAATTCTAAATCTTCCTCGCCGATCTCCAGATGTATTAAAAATACTAACTTACATGTAGGCGATTTCGATCCATTCAATGTATAAAAGTATTAGAATATGGCAATGTCTTTGCTAATATTATTTGCATAATCCTTATACACAAATTGGTAATACTTTTGTAAGAATCAACTCCTTTCCCTAAAATTTTATAGTATTAATTCTTGTAAATTAATTATTGTAATCTATGTTCTTCATTTTGTTGTTAACTAAAGTATTTAATTTGTACCATAGTTGTTCATTTTAATGTATTAATTGTTTCACTGTGCTGGACTTTTATTGGCCAATGGCTGTTGTCCAGCACACAAATATCAATAAATATCAGATATCAATATCAATTATTATTATTATTATTATTATTATTATTATTATTATTATTATTATTATTATTATTATTATTATTAGGTCGAAGGTGTAAATCTCTGTACCTGTCATTGGAAAATAAATAAATATTATTATTACAGTGAAAGGTTCAACGTCAAAGAAAAGTAAAAACATGTAAGTACATCATGTTGATGGTATCAAGGTAAAAGTAGTAGGTCTAATAAATATATGCCAACAGAAGATCCTGTGCGAAGCTCATAGCCTCAACTTGTGTAGTCTATATACCCTACATGAACACTTAAAATGTTTGTAGGATTAGTATCCTTTAACTTCAAATCAATTAAAAGAAGAAAAATATTTCATTTCATTCGGTTTGAATTCGGGTTGTTTCAGCACGTAGTCCGTTGCTTTACTGAAGAGTCAACTCGGCTGTAAATTGCAAATGTGAACGAGCCCTAATAAAAGTGTTTGGGACGTCACATTAAAAGACCACCTATGAGGCACAAGGAAGTAATCTATTATTTATGTGCAGATATCTTTGCTACAAGTAAATAGACTCCAGCGTGGCGTAACAAGTATCTTGATTCTTTGTGTGAATGGGCCTGTGTGAGCGGAATTTTTGTCGGAAGCTGCGGGCTGTAAAAATGTTATAGTCAGGACATGTCGTCGTCTATTTAAATATACTTAAGGCTCCAGAAAGTCGGGAAGCCAAGGTGCTGCTTCTCAAATAAAAATTTTATGAACCCTACTTTACAACGTCATAGAGTCTTCCTTCTTAACTTGCTCTTACAAAACATAGAACACATTTTCTAAAATCACAACGAAGGTTTTTGATAGCATGATAGATACGATCTTGTCATTCATCTGCAGTGCCGTATAATCCAGTTCAGTTTCACGAATAAGTTATTCTTCGCCCCTAAATATTTTGTGCGAGTTTTATAGTTCCAATTTAGTTTAACGTTAGTTTTGATAAGATATAGAAGCAGAGATAGAAATATTACTACTGCTAATAATAATAATAATAATAATAATAATAATAATAATAATAATAATAATAATAATAATAATTATTATTATTATTATTATTATTATTTATTTTATTTTATTTATTTATTTAATAATATTTATTGTGCTGTACAATAGCCTGGGGCCAATAACAGTTCAGCGCAAGATAAGAGTTAGCACAAGATTTACAGTGCACAAGGAATAACCAAACAGTGCATACAAATAATTATTAAAATTAGAGACAAATACAAATAAACAATAATGACAAAATGAATAGATAATTACTAAAATACATGATACCGAAAAGCTAAAAACAACACAAACGAAGTTGAAACGAATATGCTTAATATAAGAATAGCCAAACAACTAACTATACATTAAACGGATCAGAATTAATATAACGTAAATTGGCAGCTTTCATGCATCTGACAACTGGAGAGAGAGATTTAGGCTTATAGGTATAAAAAATTTCTTGAAATCTTAAACCATTTCGAAGGGGCCCGAAGGTAGATATTGCTTATGAAGGATTCACAATCAATATCACCCTTTAAGGTCTTACAAAAGAATAAGTAGTCAAGTTCAAGACGTCTAGCATAAAGGCTAGAAAAGTTAAAATATTTACAAGTACGCTCATAATTCAAAACAGATGAATTTGGTAAAAACCTAAAAGCACATAGGGACATAAATTTTCTTTGGATGATTTCCAATTTACCCGAATCAGTAGAAGTAACAGAATTCCAGGCGACAGATGCATATTCTAGTTTAGATCTGATTAATGTAGCTATAGTATAGAATTACAAGAGTAGCTGGGGTGGAAAAAGAATAAGTTATAGACCTTATAAGTCCGAGCATTCTAATGGAATGATTACAAATATTGGACATGATTATGAAAATGTAATTTGGTATCGAGTAGAACTACCAGGTCTCTAATACAGTCTTTTCTTATTATGTTGATATTATTAAGAGTGTAATTAATAATAATAATAATAATAATAATAATAATAATAATAATAATAATAATCTTCAATTAAACTTCACAACACAAGCCTACTACAAAAAATAATAGGAGACGAAAAAGGATAGCGAGCTGGAGAACTTCACGAATTGATAAAATACAAACCGATGGCCCAGAACCAGACTCTTCCAGGTCCATTTTACTATTTTTTTTTCTGGAGAGCTATTTTAAGCTCCTGGCATTCAAAGCTTCATGAAACAATTTGGAATAGCTTCTTAGCAACCTTATGGAGAGGAATATTTAACAATTTTGTTTGATTCATATATGCAGACAAGAACTGGAACACAATGAAACACAGATTTCTTTCGTTTAAAAAGTTGGACTTAGAACAGTCTGGTTCTCAGCCATGTCAATGTCAATTCTAAACATTCGGTGAATATATAAGGGTCTCACAGATGAAGAAACTTTATCGAAATGAACAGTATCAGATCTCAACGTTTTGATTACTAAGAATGATATTGTGTATCAAGTGAAGAACTGTAGACTTCAACGTGCCCTTAGGAAACATACGAAATATCCACTTTTTGTCACTGTTTTAATTATTCCTTGTGTTCATGTCAATTCCGATCTTCTCCTCTTCTTTTTTCCCGCTGAATACATTTATACACCTTCTCGGCAATATATTTTCTTAATAATAATAATAATAATAATAATAATAATAATAATAATAATAATAACAACAATAGTAATAATAATAACAACAACAACAATAATAATAATAATAATAATAATAATAATAATAATAATAATAATAATAATAATAATAATGAGAATGTTTGTTTGTGAGCAATGGAAAATCCTAGAAAGTGCAGAAATATATTAATTTATTTAAACAAGAACTTACAGGAGAATGGAGAAAGTTACACAGCGCAGAACTGCAGGAATTACATTCATCGCCTAATATACATAATTAGGAAAATTAATCGAAACGTTTGAGATGAGCAAGGCATATAGCACGTATGAGTGATTTCAGAAGTGCGTATTGAGTGTTAGTTGGGAGACCTGAGGAAAAAATACCTTTGCGGAGGCCGAGACGTAGATGGGAGGATAATACTGTATTAAAATGAAATTGAGGGAGCTGTGATAGGTATGATGCTAGGGACTGGATTAATCTTGCTCAGGATAGGGACCGATGGCGGGCTTACGTGAGGGCGGCAATGAACCTCCGGGCTCCTTAAAAGCCTGTAAGTAAGTAAGTAAGTAAGCAAGCAAGCAAGCAAGCAAGCAAGCAAACCCATTACTTTGGATTTGAACTACAAAAACAATAAAAACACCAATAATATGCAAATAATATATAGCACAATAATAAGGTTCTTAGGATGCTGAATACAGCAAGAAAGACTAATCAGCTGATTTGTTAAAAATTGTTACAAGTGCATCTAATTCACAAACGAAATTTTTATTTTATGAAAAAGAATTTCATCCATCTGTAATTTGTAACTTGTGAACACTCAACTATTAATTTTTAAATTGTAAGCTTTATAAAATAAGCCCCTGAGGGAAAAATACCTTTGGGGAAGCCGATACGTAGATGGGAAGATAATATTAAAATGGATTTGAGGCGGTGGCATATGATACCAGGGACTGGATTAATCTTGCTCAACATAGGAACCGATGGCGGGCTTATGTGAGGGCGGTAATAATGAATCTCCGGGTTGTTTAAAAGCCATTTGTAAGTAAGTAAAACTTAAAGTAAACGTAAAGTAAAATAAAGTAAACGCTTAGAAATATCATGTGGTTTACACAGGACATCTCGATTAAAAGAGTGACCGAAGTAATGACAATAAGAAGAAAATTATTGAAACGTACAAAATTACTATTCTCTGATAATTTGGAGTAATATGAAAATTCAGAGAGTGGAAAAATGGAAGACTTATTTTTTAAATATACAAAACTGTCGTAACATTCTGAAGTCAGCAGCAAGGAGCTGGTACATCTTGTAATTGTTTTATTATTAGTATTATTATTATTATTATTATTATTATTATTATTATTATTATTATTACTGTTATTTATCAAGTTAGTTGAATTGCCATTTATTCTGTTCCGCCCGTACTACTATCGAGTTCTGTGAACTAGCACACTTGTCACAAATATTGTGACTTCTTGAATATTATGAAGTTAGCATTGGAAATACAAGGTAAGAAACATAGTCTGTATTTCAAGGTATATTTATTTTAAATTTTAAATTTTCAAATTTCAAATGCATCGGAAGATGCTATATCATGGTCAAGCACAAATTGATATAATAATAATAATAATAATAATAATAATAATAATAATAATAATACAGAACAGAACATATTGTTACAGCGACGTGAGATTCGAACTCACGACCAGCGTCCCGCAAGAAAGCAGATCGCGCGGAGCACGGAGGAATGGCGCGCGGCGGAGAGGGGAAAGGGCCAACGCGGCGAGAGAGTGGAGCGAGAGTGCGCGCGCAACTGCTGCGTACGCAGTGAATGGGGAACGGACCTTCCCGTCTCTTCGAGAAGTCCGTCGAAGTGGAGATATCCAGATAATTCTCTACACACCTGTAGAAATTTCTCGCAACTATGATTTTGCTATAAAAGAAGAAGCGCCAGCGAACTAGAGAGTTTTCAGTTATTCAGTCAGTGAGAAAGCCAGAGCAAGCAAGCCAGTCAAGCAAACCGGAAGTCGACTCGAGTGTGCGTCCGCATCTGCGTCAGCATCCGAAGGCCTGAGTTCGAGTGCAGTGAACTGTCTCTGAAGGTCTGTGGTTCGAGATACTGTGAACTCGGGTGACTGAGATAGAAGAACTGTGAACTGAGAACTGATAGTTCTGATTTGTAAATAGTGCTTTGTAAATATTAGTTAAGATTAACAGTTCATTGTTGTTCGTACTAGTCCAAGTAAATTGTCATTGTCGTCGGTGGAGTTTTATAACGAATATTGTGTTGAGTGAAAATCCAATTGTTGACGAGAGCGTTTAAGGCGAATTGTAGAAAGGAATTATTGTTGTGACGAATAAATTACATTGTTGTTACTAATAAAATTCACAATATAATACAGAATAATACATCAGACTACAGAATATAATCACAACAATAGAAATAAAATAATACAATCAATATAAAAAGAGGACACAATAATATTAACAAAATTTGAGGACCGAATGAGCAGCGCTCGTGTTCGGTCGCAGTTCAGATATATTATTAATATAAGGGGAAAATAAAAATGAAATGAAATAGGAACTAAACTTAGATACAATAATGTAATGTAATGTAATGTGTTGTATTATATTATATTATAATTAATATAATATAAACGAGAAATCTCTTGTACGTTGTGCGAGTATAAATGGAGGAATTTAAATACGGTAATGACTTTCGAGTCAAACAGACGAATGTCATAATATCATGAAAATTAATGCAGATATCGTGTAAAATATCTCTGATACCCATTTCCTCAGAACTATTTCATGACTCCTCACAACACAGAGGAATTGTAAGATTTTGAGAATAACTTTTATTGGGATCTCTCTTACGCAACGTACAACGCCACAGTGACACGCTGTCGGAAGTTTCAGTTTTAGGTTGTGTTCTGGATTATTTTAAAATTACGAAACTTAACAAATTTACATCTATGACACAGAAATAATATTTCGATATCTTCATTCATCTCATGGGACATTATAATGAAGGTAGACGAAGATAAGTGAAATAACAACTAAATCACCCCTTCATTAATGAATATATGCAATTTCTTATCTCGTAATCTAGCTTTGTCTCCTTAGGTCGCCTTACTTCAATTCTGGCAACAAGGTCAGCTTCATACGAAGTGTAGAAATATAAAAACGTTGTAAGCCTGAGAAGTGACCGATGGTGGTGTATGTGTGACACACTCTGTGAATTATTTATACGCGTTTCTACAAGGAGATCCTCCTCTTCACACCAAACAGGCGGAGCTGTAGTCGACAAATTACAGCCAAGCTTGTTGGTTACGAGGCTACAGTGCGGACATACACAGCCGCTGTCATCTGCATCAAGGTTTTCATTCTCAATTCCTTACGACAGTTTTATCTCACATGATTATTATTATTATTATTATTATTATTAATTATTATTACATTATTATTAATTATTATTATTTTGTTGTCGCTATTATTATTATTATTATTATTATTATTATTATTAGTAGTAGTAGTAGTAGTAGTAGTAGTAGTAGTAGTAGTAGTAGTAGTAGGGGAGAGTCGGGTAGTATCGGACATCGGGTAGTATCAGACAGTGCATTTCTTTCATCTACCACCATATGGTAGTACCTAAATGACATGGTTACTTTTCTCTATGCGACATCACAGAAACGTAACCATGTCAATCAGGTAATATCATCGTGTGGTAGATGAAAGAAACTCACTGTCCGATATTACCCGATGTCCGATACTACCCGACTCTCCCCTAGTAGTAGTAGTAGTTGTATTCGTGTTCTTTTCACAGTTAAATTTTACGTTTTGAGTAGGTTATTGCATAGATCGGCTCATAAATATTTAGGAATACAGATGTATTGTGATGATCTGCAATAAGAACCTAAAAAACAATCAGGATTTCAGGTGCTCAGCAAATAACATTATTTTATTTTATTTCATTTTTAAATCCACCACCAACAGAAGCAAGCTTCCAATTATAAGTGGCTTACATGATACATAATACAAAATACATAATAAGAAAAAACAAAAGAAACAACACAAATGAAAGAAGAAAAATACATACCGGTAATAGATACTAGAATATAATATTGCAGTTAATATAGTGCCATATGTCAATGTAATAATGCAAAATTATTTAAAAACTACAGTAAAAAACATATAATACACTTCTTCATAATTTAAATATCTATGGAAGTACAATTCTTTCTAATATTGCATGAAAATTTTCAATTGTTAAACTGAAAACTAATTGAGAATCACAGTTTATAGACAGAGAGTTGTAAGTATTACACAAACAAACAACGGAGAGTTCTTGAAGAAAACAGTTCTAGGAATTGGAATAACAAAAGGTTGCCTATGACTTAATTCTGTTCTTTTTACATTGAACTGAAGGAATTGAAGAAAATCACAGTTATGCAATATACCGTTAACAGTCTTAGAGAGTAAAATTTGACTATTTATTAATCGTCGAGATTTTAAAGTTTTTAATTAAATTAAAAAAGTAACTGATTATATGAAATTCGCTTTTCATAAGACGACAACAACAAAATGTCGGAGACGGGAAGTGAAAAATATATAATGTGACATTTAAGCTTCAAATATTACCACATGCAACTGAAGCCAGGCCAAATTATTCCAGTACGGTGCAAATAACTGGAACCATTGCAATGATAGTAATAAGAAGAATGGTAAGGAAACCAAAAGAGACCGAATCAGGAAGAAAACTATTAGGGACTGGTGTGAAAGAAAACCTAAAAATTACTGGAGCATGTTGTTTTATACAAAAATATGGATTTCTATTGGCTGTAGGAACCGGTCGTTAGGGAGTCATGTGGTTGGGTTGGTGCGCGTAGGGGATCTATGGCACGCAACTCATTTCATATCGAGGGCTAGAGCAATAGACCTCAACAGGTCGCAGTGCTGGGCCATCCGTGCACCCCTCACTTAAATTCCATCCCAATTCCATTCCATTCCAAAATATGAACAACTAAAAATGCAAATTTCAAGTGAATACAGAGTACTGGATTCAGCTTGAAACTCAGGGTTAAACAGAATAATAACCTATTTCCGGGATGTCTATGTGCGGCTCAGAATCGCATTTCTAGTCCAGGTACGGCACCAGAAGCTTTAGGCGATCGTTCATGTGCGCCTTGGATGCTTTAGGTAATCGTACAGGAGTGGCTCGGGAATACCTGAGTTATGGTATGGACACCGGTATAAACAATATTTTTCCTTTCTATTTTGCAGACTTACCATTGCCTGTAACAATGTCTAAACAATGCATCACGAAATATGAGTAGGATAGCTGTCTACGGTATAGTGAAATACTGTACTATATATTTTTTACTTGGTTATTTGACGACGTTCTATCAACTACTAGATTATTTAGCGTTGATGGAAGTGGTGATAACGAAATGGTATTTCGTGAGATGAGGCCGAGAATTCGCCATAGATTACCTGAGATTCGCCTTACGGTTGGGAAAACCTCGGAAAAAACCCAAGCAGGTAATCAGCACAAGCCGGGATCGAACCCGCGGCCGAGCGCAACTCCGGACCGGCAGGCAGTGCCTTAGCCAACTGAGCTACGCCGGTGGCCTTACTGTAATATTGCCTATGTCAAATTTGTTACAGGTTTGTTTGTAAAGTTACAGTCTTCGTCTTTTTTGTCGAATCTTTCTTTACACTGACAGAAACATAAATGAAAATGTCTATGAACTGTAGCCTAGTGATGGAGTTCTGTTGCAGTGCCAACATTTGCATCCTCAAAAACACTTATTTTTCTTTGGTTATCTTCTTTTTCTTGCCTGTTGGCTTCTACTACTTATGGCAAAATAAATAGATAGATGGATTTATTGAGTAATATTATACATACAGATGTTATATAATCATAATTTTCTCTTAAATCCAATGCACAGGTCTTCTTACCGTACGTGCTTTGTACCTAAAACAAGTCCTACTTTGTGGGTTTCACCCCTCACCTATAATTTAGATCTAACCACTCTCCAAAAAAAAAAAAAACACACATATTAAAGATAAAAATGGCACAAACAAAACGCATTATATAATATTGTATCCTAACCTAAACAGGCAAGAAAGTGTATAATTGAGTATCTCTTCGCATCACAAACTTCAACAGCTGAAGTTCTAATCTGTCTCGCCTTCAAGAGGAACAATCCAGTCTTTTATTCCCATTCTCTATTCTCCATGAGGTCAAGATGTGCAAGCGAACTCCTATTCTGACTTAGCATCGAGGGTGGTAGATATTTTTCCCGGGTATGTTCCAATTCGACACACTGTAATAAAATATGTGTCCAGGCGTCCTTTTCTCCGCACAGTGGACAAAGGCGCTCTCCTTCTTCGTTGACAATTTTATTAGCCTTCCATGTCCCCAATCTTAGCCACGCTAAACCTGCTCTACTGTCTTTGTTACAAGAAAATTAAATGCATCTTCACATTATGCCCATAGCAAACCACATAAAGTTAACTATGCGGAGACAAAGAGGAAGGCAGAACATAGGAAAGCCTGGAGAATGCTGGATTTGCAGTATATGTGTGTAATTTTATGTAATACGTCTTCTTGTGTGTCATATATGTTTCTGTGTGTAATATATTCTACATACTGACATATGTACTTGCATGCGATATAATTGTCTGTCGGTTATAAGATATATGTATTCGTTAGTAACATTTGTGTACTTATTTGTATCTGAAATGTATTTAAATATAACCCTAATATAGCTTATGGTAAAATAGGATTCAATAAATTAAGATATTAAAAAAAAGGACATTCCATGTGACAGAACATTGTGTGTGTGAGTGTGTGTGTGTGCGCGTGTGTATGTATAAAGTTAACTCTACATATATTATTTACATTTTACGTCATGAGGAGAGTCAATTGCTAAAATTCAGGTCTGGCCATACATGGACAATCTAATAAAATATCGCGGGCCGCACTTGAACATGTTTGTCTGGTCAACTTTTCGTCTGGGCCGCACCTCGACGGTCCCCACCTATTTTAAACTGGAGAGAACTTTTTTAACTAATACAAAGGAAAACGTAAGATGAATGAGAAGTCAATTTTCGGAACATTGAGAGATCCTCATATCCAACATCAGCAATTCAACAAGTTCAAAATATATATCTTCTGAATAGATGTAGGCTATGTAATGTTGCAGTGCAGAAAATTAAAACTGCAGATTTAATCTACTGTCTGGTTATCAGTAACGAATATTTTTACTGAGCACTCCTCTATAAAGACGACAGTTTCGAACTTTATGGTTATTTAGAAGTTTTATTTTGATAAAGACAGCTTTTAATAGAAAAAAAGTTTTCTGCGGTCATCTGGGAAAAGAACTGAGTAAGAGACTAGTGAGGCGCCTTGTGTGGAGTGTGGCATTGTAAGTGGCAGAAACATGGACATTATGACAAAGAGAAGAGAAACTACTAGAACAATTTGAAATATAGATACGGAGAAATTGAGAGACAGAATAAGACATAAAGCTGTACTAGAAAGAGTATGTGAAGAAAGAATAATGTTGAAGCTGACCAGAAAGTAAAAAATAAATTGACTGGGTCACTGGCTAAGAAGGAATTGCATAGTGAAGGATGCACTGGAAGAACTGTTGAACGTGAAAAAAGTTCGAGGTAGAAAAAGATATGAGACGATATACGCATTAAGATACGGTTCGTATGCAGAGGCTAAAAGGAAGGCGGAAAATAGAGAAGATTGAAGAATGCTGGATTTGCAGTGAAAGACCAGCCCTTGGACAGAAAACTATAAATGAATGAATTGTTGTTTACAATAATTTTCATTCCTCACGAATAGAATCCGATTTTCTGCAGACTCAAATAGTTTACCATCGAGTTCTCTAGGTTAAACTTACTTTGAAATTCAATTTGATATTCTTTATAGGCTGTGTCAATGCAAAATAGCATAGTGATTAATTTTCCTGAGTAAACGTTAGGTATATCAGCATTGTTTACATCATAGTTTGTTTCGTGAGTGGAATATTACCATTGCTTTTAATTGGTGAATGTATGATATAATTTTTAATTGAATAAAGTATGCGTTTTTATTTAGAAACATATCGTAATTGAAGCATTCAAATGCCCACGAGGTCTAGCGAGCTGTTCAATGTTTCATTATAACTCAGTTGCGTCGTTTGAAAATGTTTATGCCTCAAAGCAATGTTTAGTGCAGTATTGATTGTATTCATTTAAGGCAGACTTATATTCAAATGTATTTGTTTAACAAACAGTCTGACGGGTGGCCAGCGGGAGATTATTCGCGAAGTCCGCAGTTCAGTTCCCGAGGCGTAATATTTTGAGTATGGTTATATTATTTTTATGACGCTGATATAAACTGCCAGATTGATGCCCTGAAATATACGGCCACTTTCTCATTAGAAATCACTTTATTAGAGACCGAATTGCAATTTTTCTATTAGGTCTATACTTACAGATTGAGGGTTCACTTGTAATTATCATCATCATCATCATCATCATCATCATCATCATCATCATCATCATCATCACCATCATCAATCGTGATTTATAGGTTTTAAATAATTCATATTTTCTCCTTAATGAAGGAATGTGTTTTATTTATTAACGTCATCTTTCTTTATTCGCCCAAGTTTCCAAAAATTCTCTTTCATATTCTGACTTTCACTGTAATTTTTTTGAAAATCTTCCATGATTTATTGCGTTTATGGAACAAGATTTACTTATTGTTGTACTAATTATAAATAGAAATAATTAGGATGCTCCAGAAATCTGTTTCGATATGTTCAAGAAAATACAATTTGATACAGCCTTTACTGAAAGTAGGGATCTGTTCCTCAATGTAAGCAAATTACAAATTAATAATTTACAAATCACAAATAAAATATTACAAATGCTTGTAAACTATGTTTTATAATTAAATATTATTATTTGTAAATTCTGACGAACTTTAAAAAAATCAGCTAAGAAATTTACTAATAGAAATACTACGAGGTTAAGCAATATTGCAATGTCGCCAACGACAGTTGACAAAACTCTCTAAGTAGCAGAGCTAAAATCGCTATATTTTTACCACTATCGATGGACATGTTTACATTTTATCCTAAAATTATTATATGTTTGCTGAACTCTATTTCACCAACAGGAAATATATAAAACGTTATTGGGAAATATTTAAATGTATCTAGATTTTGCTATATTTTGTGGCCACAATTTAAGTCACGCACAGTTTTTGTGCACTCATTGTTTATTGCTTGACGGTTGTCAGCTCACTTTGAGGTCTGTGGATATGAAAGGAAAAAATGGATCGGTATCGGGTAGAGTTCCTGGGTAGCTCAGTTGGTAAGAGCGTTTGTAAGTTTAACCAATGGTCCCGGGATCGATACCAGTTCCTGGAATAATTTTTTCCTTTAAATTATTCAATTTGCCATTAGGCCTACTTCAGATAAGAAGAATGAATTTTGTCACGGTACTTCATAGAAATGGGGATAGTCTTAAAATACTCATGTTATAAGCTTCAAAGAATCAGTGATTTTGAAGTGAATAAAGGTGTATTTGTTGGATCTGAGACCGGAGATTTAATTAAAAATTATTTTTTTGACATTCCATCACATTCTACGTAACTAGATACCTGATTATCATTAAAAAATGCTTCCCGAACAATTTTAGATAATATTAAGGCAGAATATTATGATAAATCACTTGATAAATTATTACACACTTACAGAAAACTTGTTTGCAATATATATTTCTTCTTCCTAATGTCGATTATGCTAGTGATGAACATGGTGAAAAATTTCATGAAGATATCGCTGAAGTGGAGAAATAATATCAATATAGATTGAAACCCAGTACAATTCTTGGCGGATTAATTGTGGACAATCATAAGACAGACTCCAGATAACCACAAATGAAGAAACAAACAATGAAGATAGGCTGGCAGCAGTGCACAACATAAAACAGGACTGGGTTGAATGATGAGCTGGAACTTCTTCCGATGTATGTCATATTGTTGTTTCATTCGAGTTCGACAGCCAAAATAATTGATCCTACGATCAGATTTGAAATCTCAGCCACTCAACCATCTGAAATGAACGAAGAGAAAAAGAAAATCTACGAACCCACGATTCCAGTACCTATCAGTGAAATGCAACATTAAAAAAATGACAGTTACCGGTCTCCTCTTCGGAGCGAGAAGCACCATTTCGAAAACCTTTGTAAAATGGAGGGAAAAATACAAGCTGAAGAGAGATGTTCAAGATGCCATCGTCACCACCATAATAAAATTTTCTGTAGCGATATTTAGCCAGCATCTTTATTGTGTAGGCCTACACTCAATTTAAATTGTACCAGGTTCTATTTTTTTCTTATGTCTTAATCTCTTTTGTTTGAAACCTGCTTATATAGGCCTAATTTTTCATTTTAAATTTTATTGTAAGCTATTCTGTGTCGCAGGGCAAACCCAAAATATTGGGTCAGACTAATAAATTAAAATTAAATTGTGATGACAGAATTTCTATAGAAATAATATATTTATTCTATTTTCTTCACCTCCTTCAGAAAGTGCGCCACGCAAATTTTATAAAACTATGAGCGCAATGTAAAATATAATAGTATATGTAAAGTCGGCGCATCGAAACACTTCATATTTCCCTGAACAGAATATGTCGATACGAGTCGAATTTTATTTTTAGATCACATATTTGTATATAACTGTAAACAATAAAATTCCATGCACACCATCGTGAATCAATATTAATCTTTCTCTCTCATGTTTGTATCACATTTTCGATGCCAAATTTTGTGATTAGCAGGTTTACAGTCCCACCATAATAAAGTATCAATAATTTTAACATTGCTCCTAAGCAAAATAATACAGTATTGTAATAAATATTTATCAGAAAGGGGGCGTTATGAAACAGTAAAATTACAGTAAAATTATACAACATTTCAGTTGTGGTTTCAAAATATGAACTTGTTTCTAAAGTAAACATACAATAGGAAAAGATGAGTGGTATGATGAGCAAACTATTGGAAAATGGAATTTCTTTTAAGAATTATTAAGCAAGTGTAAGAAAAAAAAATTGAAAAAAAAAAGTCCGAATACTTTAAGGGGTTAGGTACAACTTACAGCAGTAAAATGTTCGGGGGGGGGGGGAAACTTTTCTCCTTTACTGTATCTTTGCAATAATGAAAATTGGTAGGTGTAAAACACTGATCTTCTGATATTTATTCTTTCCTTCAAAATTCAAAATGGTGGCAGTTCACTGTGCAATGATGAAGCTTTTCCCTTATAATTTATAAACTTGTTAACTTTTTCATATCCTCTCTTTATTATTTTATTGCTGAAACTCATGTTTACAATATCATGCTCTTTCAACTACATTCCTTAACAAATAATATATATTTTTTTTAATTTGTGTTAGAAGAAAATACTGATATTTGACCTTTTTTAAATTAATTAATTTTTATCAGACAATCTAACAAAGGTAGAGAAGTGATTTTGTATCATATTGTAAATATGACATACATAAATACACACAAAAAATTTCATTACAGAATGTTGGATAGTCTTTGAGTTATGAGGAAAACGCTTCATCACTGCACAATGAACTGCCAACATTCTGAATTTGGAAATATATATATAGGGTGTTTAAAAAATACGGGGCATAATTTCAGGCATGTATTTCCCACATGTAGACAATCAAAATAGTTCATTACAACATGTGTCCGGAAATGCTTTATTTCCGACTTATGGCCTTCACAACATTGAAATTCACCGGAACATTTTTCTTTACGCAGGCCGTTGCCGTCAAAGGAGACATTAAGAGGGCACTCTGACAGTTCATTCCGAGGCGAAGGTTATATTCAGTGTTGTGTAGGCGTTAGACTGTGCGACATGTATTCAAATCAGGAGCTGGCAGAGATACACTTCATGTACGGTAAGGCGGACGGCAATGCTGCGCTGGCTCGTCGTTTGTACCAGGAGAGGTACCCACAGCGAGAATGTCCAGATCGGAAGACATTTGTACGTCTCCATTACCGTCTGTGCGAGTATGAACAATTTAACTCTCCTGGTTTGGAAGGGTACGACCAAGATCTACAACTCCAGAAGTACAGGACGAGATTCTGGAGGCTATGAACATGACTCCTTCTATCAGCACACGAAGGGTAGCGTTGCAAGTCAATGTTCCTCTACGACTGTCTGGAGACTGTTGAAAGAGTATCAATTGTATCCTTATCATTTGCAACGTGTACAGGCCCTGTCACCTGTCACCAGCAGATTACCCTGCACGAGTTAGGTTCTGTCAGTGGTTCTTGCAGCAGTGTGGTGTAAATCCGAACTTTCCTGCCTTAGTATTATTTACAGATGAAGCACAGTTCACACGAGATGGCATAACAAATTTCCACAATCAGCATGTATGGGCGTATGAAAACCCACGTGCAACTGTTCCATCTCATCACCAGGTGCGGTTCTCCCTCAACATGTGGGCCGGTATCATTGGTGATCGATTAGTTGGACCCCATGTACTTGTAAACAGACTTACGGGGCAGGCGTACACAAACTTCCTGGAAAACACCATACCTCATGTTTTAGAAGACACTCCACTGATCAATCGTCAACACATTCACTTCTTGCATGATGGCGCTCCTGCACACTTCAATCGTACGGCTCGCCGGTACTTGGATCGAAGGTTTCCTGATCGATGGATAAGTAGAGGTGGCCCAATTGCTTGGCCTCCACGCTCACCTGATCTGAACCCTCTCGATTTCTACTTGTGGGACCATTTAAAATCATTGATTTATTCGTCTCCGGTGTCTGATTTGGAATCCCTTCGGAATCGAATTGTGGCATGTTCTGAGGACATACGCAATACTCCTGGAGTTTGGGATCGTGTTCGCAGGTCAATGAGATATCGATGTGAGGTCTGTATTCAAGCAGGAGGTGGACATTTTGAACATCTTCTGTAATGACAACGACCTGCGGAAAGAAAAACGTTCGGGTGAATTTCAATGTTGTGAAGGCCATAACTCGGAAATGAATCATTTCCGGACACATGTTGTAATGAACTATTTTGATTGTCTACATGAGGGAAATACATACCTGAAATTATGCCCCGTATTTTTGAAACACCCTGTGTATATGTGTGTGTACATAATTTTTTTAATCTTATAAATTTTTTTTACATAGCAGAAAGACAGTTTTACACATTAATTTTCATTATTGTACAGTAGTGGCAAAAAAAAACAGGACCGACCCTTGTAGCTGATTTCAGAGCCTTGTTCACTCCAGCACGATAGACTGGTAACTAAGATTTTCGTGGTTCGAATCCTGCCTGGGAGGGAAACTTTTTTTTGTTTCATATTCAAATTTATTCCCAATACTTTTGGATTGCTGGTAAAATTCATGTTCTGGGAATAATAAGTTAATTAAGTAGTAAAATATCGCTGCAATCAAAAAGTACTGGGAATAAATCCAGGAGACTGGCTGGGAGATGATTTCACATCCCCCATATTCTTCCGATCTTGCGACCTTAGATTTATACCTTCTTCGTTCTCTATACAGCAGTGTTCAAGAAAACTTCTTTGATAATGAAGATGCTTTGCACGAGAACACACTCTTTCAAAGGAGTGCTAGAATTGTGTAAATGTACAATTTTTTGTATTGTATTTTTGTGGCAATAAACAATAATATTATTATAAAAAGAACTTGGTTTGACGACTTCTTTAACTGCATAGTAGCAGATTTCTTCAGACTCGGAATCGATAAACTAACCCAGCTTTTGCAGAATTATAGATATTGTAGTAGATTATATTACAGAATATTTTCTGTATTCGCTGCATCTCAAACAAAAACTTATGTCATTTTGAAAAAATGCTACCGTCATTTTCCATAACTATGGTCCTGGAACACAACTATGGTCCATTCAAATTTTGTACTCCATAACGTAGTACCTCGTTTATCTATATTTTTGCGGTACTGTAGTTTGAAGTCAAGTCAAAGCAGCTATCTACGAACGGTCTATGTTACTTTTACAATGTTCTTTGAATGGTTGTATCGTGGACCATAGTTGTGTTCCAGGATCATAGTTATGAGAAATGACGGTACTGATTTTTGTATCAACCCAATATAATTACATATTCTTCGGTGATGTAGGCAGCTGTTATCACATGCCTCTCAAACCAATTATCTGTGTTCAAATCTGGTGGGAGTTGGGCGAAGTGAGTTTTAGGTGGAAAATCTGAAGTGCAGCTTCCTTTGAACTTGAAAGGATCAATTTTGTTTACAAGAATAAATATGAAAACGACAAAACTGCACCTACAAAGCCGCCAAAATTGCATTATAAACTCTTGGCATGGGCTTCATAATGATAGTAATTTTAGAGATCTTCGATAGATCTTGACTTTTCCTGTGGCGAAGCCATTTCACATATTCGGTAGCTACAGCGCTCGTAGCATTGGAATTGAGTACAAAACTTTAAGAGTGCACCACCTCAATTACAAAGGAAAATCAGAAATTAGTGACGTCAGTGGAAAGCAGGGTAGAATCATTTCGGGACACTGTGTATTATCAGGCTATCTTTTAACATAACAGACACAATAATTGTAAATAATTATTTTTATTAGAATATGGTTTTACCTTAAAGTCGCATTATTTTATTTTCGTTGTTCGTATTTTTATACAATATATTTGTATCACCATTTTCACATATAAAATAGCGTTTCGCAATTTCCATCTAGTTTGATCGAATAAACTCGTAAACATGTACAAATGAAACCCAATTAATTAACGTGTGAAACTAAGTACTAATATATTGCTCCTGGCGATAAATCCGCGTGCTAATGAAATTAGTGCCAATATAAAAGCACATATGCAAAACATGGGCTGCATATCTCGGCAAAATATTACCCGCAGGATCCTCAAGAGAAGTTGAAAAGTCTGCCTTTTCTGGGAGCCGAATTGCTGCCGTCAGTTCCACAATCATTCGAGGATATTGAATGGGCTGGCGGCACCTGCTGAATAGACGAACACATCATTAAACGACAGTGTTTATTATGCTTAATGGCATTCTGCGCATGCGCTGCTGACGTCCGGACGCAGTACCATCCGACGCCTGTTATGAATGTCATTTTTATGGATTTTAACACAATACAGGTCATTGCCACCAACCTCAGCTTCACATTCTCACGTACCTCCAGTATTCAATGATAAGTTCCCCACAAAATTGAATCTAACATCAAACGTCACACAAGTCCTCTAACTTCCATTTGTATCTCGGCATCATTAATGCAAGTTAGAAAGTACGCCCACAATTTGTAGCCTATATTTCCAGTGCATTAACTTATATACCAGCATAAATAAATAAATAAATCCGCGGTACAACAGCCAATTAAGAGGCAGGGCCGGCCAGCCGACTGCTGGTCTCACGTCCACATGTCTCTGTAGAGGTGAACGATCATGCAACCAGAATGGAGGTACCGTGTGGTTAGCACGATAATTCCCTCAGATGTTATACCTGGTTGTAGTAACCGGATTTCGCTACCTATCGTTGTTCCCCAAATTTATCACGATGCTGGGTAGGCACAGGTTCCATACATTGACCGAAACTTCATGAAAACATTTCTTTCCCCAATGAGGACTTGAACCAGCGCGCATTTCGTAATACGAGTCTTCAGGCATGAAGCCTTAGACCACGACGTCACTGCGCGGGACATAATACAAAATGGGTCAGATGTCGCTTTCCGCAATATTCCTTCTTAGATTTCATCCTAGATCATATACACCCAGATTGCTCGACGTTATAGACTTTGACGGTAACAACTTTTGTCAGGTTTACTATGCTGCCATCTAGTTGTTACATAAGGAGTCGCGTCATAACTCCCATTTGAATTGCATTAGCGACTGTATTGCCATCTCGTGTTCGTTTACGGCGGACGGGTGGCGATCCTGGCGGTTGTTCTCTTCAAAGAGCAACCGATTTTAACAAAGATGAGCCATCTATATGTGATCTGGGGCTTCATGTAACATTTATAGAGATGCCATAACGTGAACAAACGAATAGCTGGTGTAATACTGAATACTGCATACTGAATTTATTAATATGGTGTTATATTTACTCTGTAATTTGCCAATTATAGCTACATTTTACATTTTTGGCTGTGATATCTATACTTAACTCTTTTTAATTTATTTTTATTTCGTATTTTTCATTTATATCTACATCTGTGTCTTTTATTTAGGTACTAACTATTTGTCTTTTTTCTCATTTTTAATTTTTAATTTGTAATTACCCTTGTATCTTGCATTTGTTTCTGTTTTATCTCTTTTTTCATGTTATATGCAATTCTGTGTTTTTTTAACAAATCTGTACTGTCTATTGTAATTGGGGCTTTGCCCTGTTATAGACATAAATAAATAAATAAATAAATAAATAAATAAATAAATAAATAAATAAATAAATAAATAAATAAATAAATAAATAAATAAATAAGAGCTGGGTTGGCAACCATGTTCGTGCATGAACTATTTTTCCATTGTCACGTATTGAAAACAGCTCTCGTTTTGTCGATATACGGTTGATATGACAACAGGATGGAGCACCATCTCATTTTGGTGTAGGAGTGAGAGACTTCTTGAATCAGCAATTCCATGTGCCGTCGTGGCATAACAAAATACCCACCAAGATCATGCGACCTGACAAAATGTGATTTTTCGCTGAGGAGTATCCTGAAAAATGATGTTTCTGCTCGGAAACCGCAGGATCTGCATCAGTTGCAACGTATGATCGAACAGGCATTCGTGAAAATCGATTAAAATTATGAGTATGTTCTGCGATCTGTAAATCGGTAACTAAACATTGTGAATTGTGTATCGAGAAACAGAGCCTCATTTTGAACAAAATCTGTAAAGAAATGCGTAGTCAAATGTAAATATTGTTCCTGTTTAGTTAACTGCCGAAAACAGGTTTGAACCTCTTAAGTTACACCAATAAGGCATCACTTGTGAGACAAGTAGGCCAGAACATAATGCAAACAAGACGAAGACCATGGTTGTCGGAAGAAAAATAAAGAAGGTAAAGTTGCGAATTGTAAATGAGGCAGTAGAGCAAGTGAACAGCTTCAAATACTTGGGATGTACTATAAGCAGTTACATGAGTTGCTGCCAGGAAGTCAAAAGGAGGATAGCAATGGCAAAGGAAGCGTTTAATAGAAAAAGGAGAATCTTTTGCGGACTTCTGAAAAAAAACCTAAGGAAGATACTAGTGCAGTGCTTTGTGTGGAGTGTAGCATTCTATAGGGCAGAAACACGACGGAATGAAGAAAAACGAATAGAAGCATTTGAAATGTGGATATGGAGAGGAATGGAAAGTGTGAAGTGGACAGACAGAATAAGAAATGAAGCTGTTTTGGAAAGAGTGGGCGAAGAAAGAAGTAAGAATTATGCTGAAACTGATCAGAAAGAGAAAAAGGAATTGGTTGGGTCAGTAGCTAAGAAGAAACTGCCTACTGACGGATGCACTGGAAGGAATGGTGAACGGGAGAAGACTTCAGGGCAGTAGAAGATATCAGATGATAGACGACATTAAAATATGTGATCATATGCGGAGACGAAGAGGAAGGCAGAATGCTTGGTTTGCAGTGAAATACTTGCGCATGGGCGAAACACATATGTACGTAAGCCTTTAATTTTTTTTTATTAAAATAGACTGTAGAAACGAAATAACATTTGTTGAAAATTTTTACTACGAGAAACAGATGTAATTATGTATCAAGAAAATCAGTTCTGAAAATTTGCTACAGATAAAAACTCTTCTACTGTAGTGTCAAATATTCTTATTCGTGCTCACTGATTTCATTTTCATGCAGCACTGGTTTAGAATCCAAATATTTTGAAGAGAACATAAATTTTTTTCGTTTCAAGAATTTCAATAATGAAATAATATCATTTTTCTTTGACTATTACACTTTTACTACGTCATTCTATTCTTGACCAATAAAACGGTACGAAAGGACGTCCTTCAACCAATCATGGCTGCCTATCGCATAATTTTATCGCGTTCCTAGCATTTGTTTAATTTTATCGCGTCCCTAGCATTTGCTTATTTTTATCACTACCCTAGCATTTGTTTCTTTGTTTGCCAACATTTCAAACTGCATTAGTCTGGAGGTAAAAAAAAAAAAAAAAAACACACAGAAAATTACAAACCACTCCAGTCGATACACAGCACTTTCAAATATGACTCGCATTGGCATTCAAGAACAAGAATTAAGTTAATAAAGATCACTGGTCATAGCTATGCATCTTCCCTGAAATCCTATTTACAAATAAATGAAGAGCACCATTCAAAAATCCTGAATAAGTTGAGGGATACACCATGTACGAGTTCACTTCTTTTACGCACACGTCTAATATAACATCAACTGAACCACCAACCACTAAAACATTGAAATTTGAAAGTTGTACTTTCAATAAATTGTTCCTTTTAAAATAATTATTTATTTCTTTTATTTCATCGTCGTTAATTAAAACTTTCCTTGTTTATTTCATCATCCCTAATTAAAACTTTTCTAACACTTGTTTATATTATTTAGGTTATGTTATAGCTCTGCTATATGATATTATGGATAGTCACGTATCAGAGATTGTTTAATACTAAGATTTATTGAAAATCATCTGTCAAGTGACATTGATTACTGGGATCCGGATAACTGAAGTGGAATGCAACTGTTTTAATAAAAATTAAATTGAATCAACAAAGCCTTCTTGACTATAACCGTCTACAGAGTTCAATGAAGATTCCATATTTGGCACAACTGATAACAAGAAATAGCTAATCATAACACAATACTGCCATCTAGCATGCATCTAGTGTAATATTTGTAATGTTGAAATGGTACAATAATATATTTGAAGACAGTTCTATTTTCGTAAGTCAATTAATATTTTATTGTATTGGAGTACTTCGTTACTTCTAATCTTTATATAGCCTACTTTCTTCTAATCGTGTAATAGTCAATTAAATCCCACTCGAGTTTTGATTTTCTCTAATTTTAAGCCAGAATGAGGGGGATATTTTAGATTATGCTCTTCCTTTGGTGGTATATTATGTCCTGAAAAACTGAATGGCTTGAATACGGTATTGTCAGTACATGATACTGCCAAAGACACTGATGTATAAAACATGAGTATAACATTTTTGTATTGCGAATTTTTTTTAACCTTTCGGCTTAGGACAGTACTTCACATAATGAACTCTTCTGTCATTTAGGATCAACGAAATGAAATACAACTTTCACAGTCTATAGAGAAGACATGGAAAATTATGAAAATGCCACCACCAGAATAACGACTTAAGTAGAGTTAAGTTGTTATTGCACCCAGCGCCTCAATTGCAGAATGAAACCATAGCTCAGCCGATCAATTTGTATCTTCTGTGCAGAGAGAAAGGGTTCGATTTTGTGAGGTATTGAGTGAACGTTTCTGAATAGTCTTCAGCTCTTCCTTTGCAGTATCACTTCTTCACTGCCGTCACATTATGATGTAGTTTTTACTTCGAAGATGAAATCTACAATTGCAAGCTTTATAGAGAAGTGTTTTAGTACTGATTCAAAGAGACAAATACAAAATCCAAAAATCACTCATTTAATTTTATAATTCAGTTTTACGAACGTGAAATATTTCTCAAACTGATGAATAACCAATCATATTATATAGTTCAGTTTCAAGATGAAAACCTGTTCAACACCATAAAAATCATGTAATTTGGTATGTGTTAAAATATAATCGAGACAAATAAAATATTTATTTAGTTTCGTGATTAATCATCTTTCAGACTGACAATATCAATTTAATGTGTAAACTTACAGTTCAAACATAATTCAGGCAGTGTATGCAAAAGTCAGATTTATGAGTGAACGTATCTCAGTGCGCTCTCAAATAACCATAGAATTTAGTGATTAAAAAAATAAATATAGTTTTCACTTGTATGGAAAATAATAAAATTTAATTTTATAAAGCCAAAGCATTTCAATACAAAAAAATAATAATTTAGTCCCATGCATGTAAAACGATTTTTAATTTTTCATATAATAGATCTAATATTACCTAGTATAGTGAGCAATAGGCCTATAATTTTTGGAAGTGTAAAACATTTTTTGGACTCAAAAATAACCACATAATTTTATGTCGGACGTAAAATGCTTTTTCGCCCGTAAAACAGATGATGATGATGATGATGATGATGATCTTATATAAGAGAGGCATGAGTGTGAAACATACACTCATAAATGGCCCTATGGCTTGATATTCTGACTATAAATCAATTCTTGGAATCACAAGTGGCTCTATTATTTTGTTTTATGGCCGTAATATTCTTTCTGATTCAGTAGTAACGATACACCTTACTTTTATGACTGTTAAAATATCTTCCAAAGTTAGAAGAATACATGATTTACTGTTATGACTGTGAAACATATTGAATTATAACATATAGGCCTAATAACGACATGCGACTAAACAAATAGCCATATCACATAGATTTCTATTAGTAAAACACCAATTTTCAGGTTCTCAAATAACAATACAATTTACTTTTAAGCGTAAGATATCTAACTCACGAATAACAGTAAAATGTTGGGGAGAGAACGGTATTTTTTTTAACTTTTTTCCTATTTGTTGTAAAATATTAATATTTTGTGTGTAGAGAGCTCATGACTGTAGCAACTCAACCAAACATAAATATAAAAAACAATTTTGGGGGCCCAGATTAGAAGGAAAAAATGTACCCAATGCAGGATTTTACTAAAACCGATATATCTACGGCATTTTTAAAGATAGATTCAAACACTTTTTTTAATGTACTTGCTAAAGCATGCTCTACAAACTGTCTGTAACAGAATTTTGATATTAGACCCTACATTTGTAAAATGAACAATTAAGATTTAATGACACTTTTTTATTTCCTTTTTTGCAAACAGACAGACATATTTTTAAAATTAAATCAATTTAACAAACTTCTGTTACAGAGAAAAATTTCCTCATAGTCTAGAGCAGGGGTCGTCAGCACAGAGCACCCTGGGGCTAGCGTCTCTTACCCGTGGAAAACGTAGTGCACCATGGTGCACTCGTAGCTGCTAGCGGGTATGCTCTCTATCTCTTCCTGCTGTACGACAGTGCACACGGGACGACACCGCTTATTCTTTGCACATTTCAGCGAGTGCTGACGACCCACTGGTCTAGAGAATGTGTTTTCTAAATTTCATGCATGTATCTTCAATAGTTCTGAAATTATATCCATTTTTGTCCGGCAATGTAGCAAAAATAATGAAGTTATCGGAAACAACAATAAAAAGGGGGGGGGGTGTGATTTAAAAATCCATAGCGCAGGAAGTTTGGGAGAGGATGGTATTTTTTGGTGAAAAATGAGTGAAATTAAAAAAATAACATCCGATAAGAGCACAAATGTCCACAAATATTATATAATGCATTCCACACATTATTACAGAGTATTTTAAAGACAATTTTTTTTTTTTGAAAATTTACTAATTTTTCACCAAAAAATACCGCCCTCTCCCCTTAAAACCTACAGTATTATGCAGGTTCATAAATCCCCGTTGGGCGGACAAAAGGACTTAAGTCACTCTATGCAAAATTTATAGAAGGAATTTTTAAAGATTTAAACAACTGATGTAAATCCTAAAAGTGACAAGTTTCGGCTATTTCATGATTTTCTTTATTGTTGACGTCACTGGTATTAGGATCTCTCCTAAGAAATGGGTTTAATGAATGAAATCTTATATAAAAATGACTTAAGCCCTTTTGCCCGCCCACGAGAATAGTCTTATAATTTATTTAAGAATTGTATTATCTAAAATTCTTAAAATGTATAATGTTGGGTATTTCCTGTACCGAGGTCCACGAACTAGTTAATTAACGTTCCAGCAGCAGGCCTAAGTAAAGCATAACGATGCATTCCAAGTGTAAAAAGATTGAGCATCTGCATTCAGCCCATTTGCAACCAATGCGTTGGAAGGCATCGATGTAGTAGTTTGTTATAGTCGAGTAAGGACTTCACCTCCAAGTCCGGAAACAAGTGAAGCTCATTAGCAAGTTTTCATTCTCGTTAATTAGCGAATTCATTACCTACTTTATCACTTCAAAGAAAAAGAGAGATTATTCTCAGTTCTTTTTGTGTGTGCTCCGGACTTCTTAAGAGACTCTTTCATTGAAAGCCATCTTTATCCTTGCACTCTAATCCGGTTCACATACAATTCGGACAAAATTCTGATGGCGTACAGTCAAAACGAATTAATATAGACCAACCATTATAGTGACACTTGTCTAATATTATGCATTTTGGGTCTTTAAATATGAGGACCTAAAGAAATTCACGTATTAACGTCATAATTTTCATGCGTTGGCACGATATCGGAATAAAGAAAAATTTAATCGGTTAATGCTATGAAAGACGATATGAAAATAAGTTCTAATATTTTTGTAACATATAAGCTTAATCATAAACTATTATAGCGATGTACCGAAGTATACAGGGTATCTCTAAATTAGACCAACAAAATTAGGGAGCAGATAACCTTCGTGGAAGCATATTTTGTTAAGGAACCCATGGGCTGCGACGCTTCGTTTCATTGCAAGAAGGCGGGAACGGATAATCAGTTTTCAGTCCAAGAGGGTGTGTCATTGCTACTATCACTCGGTTTGTTTCCGTCCGGAGCCCAGTATCATTTGGTATCGATTACAGCACGTTTGTTTACTTCCATTGGTACGACCTCTTGTTATCCGTCTACGTAGTTTAATACTTGTACTGCACTCATTCTGTTGGTTTCGTTTTTCTGTACGTATTTTTTCTTTGTTTGGATTAACACACAGACTCATGTGACACAGAGTCGCTTGTTATTTGCACATACCTACTTACTTTATCCCTACCTGTAATTCCTTCTTGCACTGAAACGAAGCGTCGCAGCCCATGGGTTCCTTAACCCTTTCTAACCCAAATTAAATTTACAAACAATCCATGTTGAAACAAACAGTTGTATTAGGACCAATTCAGTGACCAAGTTACGGGAGTGGCAACATTTGAAACAAAACTATATTGATGAAAATGTATTGAAATAGAAGTTAGCCAGCAAAATTTACCTTCATATGTAACACACAAGTATATAAATGCTATAAAGTTAATTATTGCCATATGGTATCTATAGATAAGAAAGGGTTAACAAAATATGCTTCCACGAAGGTTATCTATCTGTTCCCTAATTTTGTCGGTGTAATATAGAGACACCCTGTATATATTCCCATGCAGGAATTCTCCGTTATCATGTGAAGGATAGGTGGAGCGGAGAAAAAATTTCTCCAGTACAGGGATTCGAACCCGGATTTTCAGCTCTACGTGCTGACGCTCTATCCACTAAGCCACGCCGGATTTCAATTCCGATGCCGGATTGAATCTTCTCGGTTTAAGCTCCACCTCTTGGTTTCCCTTTAGTGGCCAACGCAACAGATGTGTGACAGTGGCACAATGTCCAACGCACTAATGTGCAGAGGTGCACTCATTACGAGTGACTAAGTGGCCGAGATCCAACGGAATGAGCGCCGTCTTAAATCACTAAGTGATTATATACGCATATCAAATTAGGGCCTATAGCGATGTACCGACGTACATACGATATTTCCATGCAGAAATTCTGCGTTATCATATGATGAAGGATCGGTGGAGCGGAGAAAAATTCTCTCCGGCACCGGGATTCGAGGAGGAAAGGGTTAAATCCGGCATCGGAATTGGAATCTGGTGTGGCTTAGTGGATAGAGCGTCAGCAGTCAGCACGTAGAGCTGAAAACCCGGGTTCGAATTCCGGTGCCGGAGAGAACTTTTCTCCGCTCCACTGATCCTTAATCATAAAGGACAAGAAAATCCCATGGGCATTTTGACGGTGTTTTTACGCAATGAAAAAATTCGACCCTTTTAGCTTAAACAGTGCCATTTTTATACTTCAAGATTGGGTTTAAGTACCAACGGTTATAAGTTTTATAACTTCAGCCCGGACTTTATGTAAAATGAAAATAAGAAATGTGTAGCTGAAAATGGCAAATATGTGCATAAAATATAATAAATAAAAATGTGCATGGTTTCATTGATGTATTTTTCCACACTGATAAAAATTACAGGTGCACATGTGATTCAACCCCATTTAATTATTGTTTGTAGGCGCAACTAATAATTAAATATTTTTCCATATTTTCTGTGGTCATTGACTATCTCGTCAACGGCAACCCATGCGTAGGAATCATCAAATTCAGCTCTATTCGTTTCCATTGTGTCAGTGTAGCAGGAGTTCGAATAATTTTTCCTGTGTGTTGATTCACCAGGAATACTGAAGTTGCAGTATTTGCGTAGGAATGCTTGAAACTTCGGCACTCCAAGTTTATACTGTGGTATGTTTGCAGCAACCATTACCATGCACAAATCTTTATTAAATTCACTGTAGAAGACAAAGAAGGTTCCAGCACCACTTGTGTAAGAACAACTTCCTTTTTCGAAGGGGTAACGTTTTTTATTTGTGACATGAAGTTCAGTTTTTAAATGTGTTTGTCACACGCTTTGCACAGCATGATTTTGCCTCCACTAGTAAAGTCATAGTCAATTAAAATCCAATTTTTTAACTTGGATACTAATTTGGATAGACTAGCTAGCCATAGCAGTAGACTAGCTAGCTGTATCACCTGATGTCAGAATAAGCTTCTCAAGAAAACTAAAAGAACTACTGTTTTCTATCAGAGCAACTGATTGGGGGCCTTTGTGCCAAACGGTCATATCCACAGGATAATTTTTACTCCCTCCTTCACCGCCGTAGCAGTATAATAATCCACCCTTCGCATTGATATTTGTTCCTACTTTACCGTTACTTCTTAAGGAATACACAAAATGTTAGCATGGCAAAGGGATGTCCATTTTTTGACAGAATACGTTATTATTATTTAGAGAAAAAGATCTTTGGGAAAGCCGAGACATAGATGGGAGGATAATATAAAAATGGATTTGAGGGAAGTGGGATATGATTGTAGGGACTGGATTATTCTTGCTCAGGATAGGAACCGATGGCGGGCTTATGTGAGGGCGGCAATGAACCTCCGAGTTCCTTAAAAGCCATAAGTAAGTAAGTAAGTACACGTAAGTAAGTAAGTGTTAAAATAAGTATATTATTAATTATTAGTATTATGTTTTTATCTGAATGTCCACTGGATCTATTTACTTTTCGAGTATCAAAATTAAAGACAACAGAAAAACGAAAACAATTCATATTATTTCATATTTTGCCGCATCTAATTTAATATAATATTTTTCATATTTCGACATTCTCTTTTTCATATTCTGACAACATTTCTTCATATTTTACTCGTTATAGTTACTAAAGTATATGGACGGACAAACAATTTCTGTGAAGATAATGGTTTTTCGAGGATCGAAGCCTGAGAAATAGAAAAAGAACAGGCTTGACGCATCTTGTCTTTTCGTTTATGCATAGGCTATAACAGGAAGGAGTCGGAAAGAACAAGAACTAAGTAAAAGAAATGACATAGAATCTGTAGCCAGTGTGCAACTCTATAAAGAACAGAGCAAAGTGAGGTGCAGTAATGCGTTTTGTAGGACAGCCGTGTAAAATATCTGCCGCCAGCCGAGAGCGCTTAGTATTCACAGAAGCAGTGCCTAGAATCCTCGGATAATAAGGTGATCTAAAATCTAGCAATAACAAAGAGAGTCATTGCTGTATTCAAGTACAAAATTTCCTCTACAATATCATAAAAGAATATACGTGACGCAACAACTTGATTAGATAACAAACGGAAAACACACTGCGACCCTCGCTAACCAGGAAAGGAACTTTCTTCCTTTTTTCCCCTGTAAACAGAGTTGGCGTAACTGGAAGAAATATCGCCCAGAAATCTTATCCACAAGAAAGTTATCTCAATTCCAGATTCGCATACGTAAGGAGGCGCACGGGGTTGGAATTTTTTAAGATATGAATGGAACTCGGATATTCTCCGTGTGGTTATGAAAATACCAGCGCCGCGCGAGGACGCACGCGTGTGCACGTGTTCCTATGAGCCGCTCCGAGGCATTGATTTTTACCGGACACATAGGGGAAATCTGCATTTAACAAGGAAAAACGGTGCCATATGCAAGTCCAAACAACAATGATACGCGCCTTCTTCGTTATTAGTCAATTACATTAAGTTGCTTTCCGACAATAGAAAGGCTTCAAAAATCATTATTTGTGTTTAGTTAATAATACACTCTTATTCTAGCTCAGCTGTTTAAGGGGTTAGGTACAGCTTACAGCAGTAAAATTTTGGAAATATTCAATATTTTTTTCCTCCATTATATTGTATCTTACACAATAATGAAAACTAATATGTGTAAAACACTGTTCTTCTGCTATATGAAAAAAATATTTTTACGATTTAAAAAAATTATTTACATTTTTCTTTTTTCAAAATTCAGTTCACTGTGCAGCGATGAATCTTTCCCCACATAACTCAAAAACTGTCCAACATTCTGTGAGAAAATGTTTTGTGTGTATTTATGTATGTCATATCTAAAATATGATGCAAGATCACTTCTCTACCTTTGATAGATTTTTTGATAGAAAATAAATTCATTTTTAAAAATGGTCAAATATCAGTATTTCCTTCTGACACAAAAAATATATATATTATTTATTAAAGAATGTAGTTGAAAGAGCATGATATTGTAAACACGAGTTTCAGCAATAAAATAAAAGAGAGAGAACATGAAAAAGTCAACAAGTTTATAAGTTATGAGGGAAACGCTTCATCACTGGCAACATTTTGAATTTTGAAAAAAAAAATTAAATCGTAAAAATATTGCAGGACAGTGTTTTACACATACCAATTTTCATTTTGTACAGGATACAGTAACGGAGAAAAAAATGTTGAATATTTCCAAAAAAATTACTGCTGTAAGCTGTACCTAACCCCTTAACGTTATCCGATCAGACACAACTTTTGATCTCTGGTACATAATATGAGATATCTACCTTCTTTTAGTCGTCTCAGTAGCTTAAGTTAGATCCAAAGCTAGCGAGTTCAAACACAGGCGAACCATAACTTTTAGGGGACAATTAAAATCTTCACAATGACTTTCTAATAATTTAAAAGTAGTATAATTTGTATATCGTAGGTACACGATATACAACGCATGACATTACTTGAGAGAGTTAAAGTCAAGATGTGTAATCTTTTTCTCATGTCACCAATATCCCTTCTTCGTGATCATATTTCAATGTTGGCCATCTGATCAGATCATATGAGGGGGGGTCACGGGGGGCTGTGTCCCCCCAAACGTATCTGAACTTTTTTTTATATTAACATTAGAAAATATTGAACTCAAAAGATCTTTTTTGCTTTTGTTTATAATTAAATTGACGAATAAAATTAATGTCTTCAGATCATGTGTCTGGACTAAAACATTTAGCCTATTTTAAATTTCTGAATGTATAAGAATTTCTATACCTCATTTGAGGAACGGAAGCACTGTAATGTTTCTTTTGTAACAGCCTGTATACTCATGTGTTAGAAGTCTGCAGGTGTTCAGGCCGCCACTTGGAGGAATTTGAATAACAAACTGCACAACAATGCAGAAAAAAAATAAATAAAAAAGAAAATATGTATATATGTATCCAATGCCTACCCACTTCACTTTACATTATTCGAGTTCCGCATATTGCGGATAGATGGCAGGACTGTGACGCATTTTCTACTTGTACACCACTTCGGTGGGCCAGCACTGTACATGATGTGCATCTCTGGAGAGTTATGTCGTGTACTAAGTGAGTGTAAAAAAAAAAAAGAAAAGAAACGTAATCCCAGTAAAATGTGTAAACTTAAAGACGAGATTAAATAAAATAATTAGAGTTTACATTTCATATGATATCTTCAGAAAGGTAAGCATCATATAAAAAAGTTTCTATTAGCACTGTTACGTAGTTATATTGATGTATGCATGTGTTTCTGTACAGTATACCTACAGTTTAAGCCCTATACAACTCGGTCCGAAACATCGCGGATATGAATGTAACACTGTAAGAAACATGCCACCCTAAAATACCTTTATTAAATGATTGTAGTCCGATATACTGTACCACGGTCAAACTATAATGGGGGGAGGAGTTAAATGATGTCCCCCATAACCTCGTTATATTGAGATTCTATGCTTTTGCTTTGCCTCCCCAAGGAAACTTTTCTCTCTCTGCCTATGGATTAGATCATGCAAGTCTCTGGCAAATTAAGTAGAAAACAAAACATCACCACTATCATCGTCATCATTCACGGATTAGGTCATTAGACCTGTTCCGACTTCAGACAATCGCTTTTAGGTCTACCCATACTCGTCTTCCTCTCGGCTTGTATTGTAGGTATTTTTGTTTAGGATAGAGATAAGGAAAGAAGATTGAGGACAGGAACTTGAAATGTGAGGATTCTCCTGCAAAGAGATAAAAATTACGACGATGTGAAGAGGAGCAACTAGATGCATTTGAAATGTGGATATGGAGAAGAATGGAGAGTGTGAAACGGTCAGACAGAATAAGAAACGAAGCTGTGTTGGAAAGAGTGGTTGAAGAAGGAATAATGCTGAAACTAATCAGGAAGAGAAAAAGGAATTGGTTGGGTCACTGGCTGAAAAGAAACTGCTTACTGAAGGATGCACTGGAAGGGATGGTGAACGGGAGAAGAGTTGAGGCAAAAGAAGATATCAGATGATAGACGAAGTTAAGATATGTGGATCATATGAGGAGCCTAAGAGAAAGGCAGAAAATAGGAAATATTGAAGAATTCTGGATTTGCAGTACCCTGTTCTTGGGCAGAACACTATGTAGGCATTAAGGGTGCTATGCATAGACATTTTGCTAGCCGCGCAGCGTGCTACGAGCGTGCTAAACTATCCCCGGCTATCGACCGATTACTTGTACAGGATTCATATCGTATCATATCATATCATATCATATCATATCATATCATATCATATCATATCATATCATATCATATCATATCATATCATATCATATCATATCATATCATATCATACATCACATCACATCACATCACATCATATATCATATCATATAATATCATATCACATCACATCATATATCATATCATATATCATATCATATATCATACCATATCATATCATATCACATAGCTAACACTGGTTTATGAATACGAAAAACTTTAGTTCGCTGATCATCCACCGGAAGCCCGCGCTAAGAAAGTCTATGAATATGGCCCTAAGTGTTTAGTTCAGCCAATAAAACTAAAGTTATAATTTAGTTTTTTAACTTGATTATTTAACGACGTCGTGTCAACTACTGGGTTATTTAGCGACAATGAAATTGGTGATAGCGAGATGGTATTTGGAGAGATGAGGCCTATGATTCGCCACAGATTATTTATCTGACATTTGCCTTATGGTTGCCTCGGAAAATCCCAACCAGATAATCAGCCCGAGCGGGAATCGGAATGGATCACCAGGCATTATATCTTGGGAGAACCAAGCTGTATTTAAAATTGGTATTGAAATATGGACTGTAGGGAAAGAATATTGACTTCCTTCTATCTATCGGGAAGATGTCTGTTTTTTGACGCAAATCAGGGAAACAGTAAAATCCTTTTCAACTGTAGAGAAGTTAAAAAAAGTCAGACTTTACGGATTTTTGCACAAAAGTATGCAGCATATATTTATCTATGCAGTGGATACTAAATGTCGATTTTGAGAAAAAACTGAACTTGACCGGTTTTCACTTTAGGTCTACTTGTAAATAATGATATATTTAATGTAAAATAAATCTATCAAGTAGCACCAAAGTCTTCACTTCATCATTCGATGGAAACTGCACTTACAAGGGAAGGGTTTCGGCTCGAACAGGTTAAAAATTTGTACAGACGCTTACCTCACAATGGTGATGAAGACCGTAAAAGCATTCATTTGTGTAACTCTCCGTTTGGTTGGTATTGGTCAATATACTTCTTTAAAAATGTAGCCTACGTAAGGATTCTGTACAAAATGCATGAAACTGCATGGAGCAGAGCAATAAGCACAACACACAGAAGCAACACCTGAACAATCTGAAAAATCAAATCAAATGCCACCTGAATTACATTTTTGAAGTCAGAGACTTGTTCACGATTCACGTAACCGGCTGACTGCCAGGAATACTGAAGCATAGGGCGGTATACTGGAGCAGACAACTGGTTATGAATAACAGAGTGCATTTTCATTATAAACACTCGATTTCCCAAGTTAAGTTCTGGATTCTCAGCAAGAGTCCTTGTGTAATCTGTTATCCTCCGAGCATATATTTTGTATTGTCCAAGGAAATAGATATTCAGAGGCTGGATATATTTAGTTTTTTAGGTGGAATGATCATACATTCCATGTCCTAGCCTTGGAATGATTCATTTATTAAGGTTGCGTCCTTGTGCGCATTCAATGACTCACACAACAATGTACACTTTTGATTAGCTGCAATATTTTCAGACAGAACGTTGGAGAAAAATGTTCTTAAATGGGCTTTAGACATTTTACAGCTCGCACTAGTTTCTAGGCTAGGCTAGGCTTACGGGTAAGGTGTCCCATCTCCTTAACTTGTGCAGTGCTCTCCCCACCCCTCAACTTGTACAGTGCTCTAACAGACAAACCACATATTACACAAACGAATGCTTTTGGGAGCTTTATAGTGATGCAAAGATGGGCCTGTATACAAATTTTGGATACGAAATTCCTGTTCGAGCCGAAACCCTTCCCTTGTTAGAAATGTTACTGCCTACAAATAGATTCCCCTGGGCTGGAGTCGATCTCCGATACTTGGATACAGAGGAAAGTAACTTGGATTCCTTACAGTCTTAAAATGTTGATGATCTAATGCGTGAGATGGAAGAGTAAATCCAATTATAATCTGAAAGTACACGAGATAAAATTGGTAGGTCTAATTGAAAACATCAAGATCCGAGATACAGTTTTCTACCCTCTATTACTGTCTCTTAAAATGTAAATGCATTTTGTTACGATTGGACTTAAACGCTTTCTTTAAATTGGTAGTGAGCAAGAATGTGTGATCGAGAACGTTCCGTCTTTTACACGAACTCTTATTCCACAAATCTAAATAGTATCACTGTCTAATAAGGAGCCGCTCTGCTCTCTTCTAACGACTCTAGCTCCATACAATTTTATAAGTTCGAGGCCTTTTTATTATGGCCTCTACTGGCGCTGAGAAGCATTAAAGGTTCTCCGCTCAGAATGTATATTCTGCACCTCAGCAAAGTTTCCCCTCAGTGACGGTTTCATTTGATGTGTTAAAATAAATCAGCGAGACAGTCCATGTGGATATTGCAGCGTTATCATTAAGGTTATGACCCTTCATCTAAGCTGCCCAAGCAATTCTCCAGGGAGTAATATTTCTGCGAAATCCATTGAGTTAAAATGACGCTAACTTTTAAAGTCATGGACGGATGTAGATGCGTCCGACGTAGTCCTTTCAAAATCACAGACAAATTCTCACTTAAGATGTTGAGTTACAGAAAAAAAAAGTGTCATTGAATGAAGCGTAATAACTAAGCTTCGTATTCCAGCTACCTATAAGCTGGAATGAGGTTGCCTAATTCGAAGTATATGTTACGTCACAGCGCAGGTACAGGTACGTTCATATACAAAATAGTTACGCATCCTCTGCCCTCTTCTGGAAGCAGTCATAGTGAGTAGTCTTACCGATCACTGCTCTTACTAGTCGTATTATTTAAATAGCTACATCTTTGTGGCTGATTGAAGGTTCATTGCAGAAGTAAAATGCCTAGGGCAAGACTTCAAGCGTGTAATATTGCAGGACATAGTTGAGGATATTTGAACTATATTTTCACTGTCAATACAGACAACATTACATATAAATTATGTAAAATAAACGTAAAAGTTACAAGAACAGTGCACTGAAAGACACGGCAATACCAAAAGTCCCAGAAAGTGTGTTGAACGTAATCCAAAACAACAAGTACCATCACAATCTGAAAAGTATGAAGATATTAACTCGAAGTTTAGCATGGATTTGTGTAGTCTACCTTGATGTTTATTGCCAACATCCTAATAATTAATAAATTAAATTATCTATATTTCAGGGAATTTCTAGAAAAGTAGGTCTATATCGAAAATTAGTGGTTTTTCGTGATGGGCAAAATTTGCAATATTGTAATGAAACACGAAAAAATGTCAGACAATAGGAATATCTTGTAGGTCTACTACATAATGTACCATAACGTCATGTGCTATTGAAAGAATTTCTTGCAATATGAAATCATTCACTGCAAAAATCACGATGAAAATGAACATCACGGCTCAAGTATGTGTTTATTAGTATAGCTTCAGAATGTCGGGAGCTAACTGTACTCCAGGAACACGCAGCGACGACCTGTTTGTTTATATCCTTAACCGTTGCATTACCTGTGTTCGGCGTACTATATACCCAATGTGTCTTTAACTTCAGTCTTTAGGTAGCTGGAATACGGAGCCTAGTAATAACCTTTTACACCTCAGGTGACAAATATACAGTACTAACGTTTTTCTCAGATCACTAGCAAGAAATTCACTCCAACCGATGTACAATCTTAGAATAAAGTTTTGTCGCACAGATATCTTGTAAGTCGTAGAAAGGAGGTAGTACGCATGATCAGACATACAACGAAACAAAAATAATTTTATTAACAAACTAGTCCTTCTCTTGTGGACCAGGTCGCTCGTCCCCTTATGTGCACTGACTGCTTTCTCGGACTTATAAAAATATCTGTGCGACAAAACTTTTTTCGAAGACTTTACATGAAAAAACAAGAAAAGTGTTAAATATCAGAAACATCGGGGGACTAAGTCAAACTTACGGCACTGCTTTGAAACTGCATTTATCCAGAATTCTGCAAATCATAAAATAAATTACCGTATTTATTTATGTAGCAAAATAGGACAATGGCGTAGGATGTGAACAAAAGAAAGGAAATAAACAGAGAACGACTACAGAAACACTACAGTGAACTAGCCCTTGCCATGTTGAGAATGATGAAACATTACTAAGTTTGTGTATTCCACAAGTTACAAACCTTAGACAGGTCTACTAGGATACATGATACGGAAATAAATCTCAGATACAGTCATGAAATAGTATACGCAGTAATTTATTGATCTTCAAGCTGTAATGGAAGTCCATTCCTTCCAATTATAATGGAAATGATTTAAAAACTTTTTACTCGAAAAGGAATAAAAATCATTTTACATCTTGATTACACAACTTTTAACACTATATCACTGCGGAATATGTATTATATATCTTTCGTGTGTTAAATATTACAGCACCTGGTTAACTAGTTTCAGCCTGTTATGGGCCATCTTCAGAACTGGTTGGTGCTGGTCTTGTCGCCTTTTGTTTGTGTTTCCTTGGGAGGTGTCTTTGTGTAGTGTAATGTGGAGTCAAAAAGTGTGTATGTTCTGAAATTGAGTTGTGTGTTGAAAATTTCATTTGAAAGTGTTTTTGTGTGTCTATATATTTCGTATTGTTCTAGTGTGTTTAGTTTATGACTTTTTGGTTGAATATGTAGAATTTCCATGTCTGTATTTATGTCTCTGTAGGTGCGGTTAGCACTTGTGATGTGTTCTGCATATGTGGAGGTGTTTTTGTAGTTTTGTTATGGCTGTGATGTGTTCTTTGTAACGTGTTTGAAATGATCTGCCTGTCTGTCCTACGTAGAAGTTGTTGCATGCGTTTCATTTGAGTTTGTATACTTCTACATGGTTGTATTGGTTTGTTTGTGTGTTGAGATGCTTTTATAGAGTATTATTTGTTCTGTATGCGATGTTGTAATTTAATTTATTGAATGAGGTTGCAATTTGGCGTGTCTTTTTGTTTTCGTATGAAATTATAGGTGCGAAAAAAAATCGCCAGAAAATGCGTCAGTTGACTTTCTGGGACAGCACCCCAATACTGGACCAAAGACGTATTCAATATATATATATATATATATATATATATATATATATATATATATATATATATATAGACACACACACATATGGTTTAGAGTAAATACAGATCAAATCCTCCATACACCTCGTCACCGTTAAAATACTTTTTTTTTAATATGTAGACGTCAGGTCGCGTCAGTAACCTTATGACTGATGGTAGAAGGTGGGTTTGAAAGTGAGTCAACTGCTCATAGCAGAGTAATTTTTCCTTTTTCTTGTGCACTATATTCGGGGAGATTCAAAAGTTCGTGAGACAATTTTAAGGAGACGCAGGAGTGACAAATTTTTTATGTCAGAAAACTTGGATTCGGCTTTCAGTCATTGCTGCACCTGTGAGAGGTTTCCTTGGCAATGAGGCAACGCACATGGTTTCAACATCATGGTCTTTCAACACATTTCACGGGCTTTGTTCCTGAGTTTCTGATCAACATTTTTCCACAGAGGTGAATTGGTTGTGGCGAGCCTGTTGTGTAGCAATAAAGGTCACCTTATCTCACCAATTTGGATATTTTCCTGTGAAATAACTTGGGCACGTGATTATACGCTAAGCATGTGAATGGCAAGCAGCAATTAAGGAAAAGGCTTACAACTACAGCAGACACGATTCGTGCTACTCCTCAGGTCTTTGTGAGTGTCTGACAATCAATGGGCGCCGCACTGAGCTCTGCATAGAGGTCAGTTGTGGTCTATTCGAGTACCTCTTTAGGTGCGCACTTGGTGGGTAGGCAACCGCTGCAACTGCATCCAACAGGGTGTTGTGTCGTAACTTGTAAGCGACGAGGAAGTTGCGAGAGCCGAGGGCTAACTACGCGACAATAATCCCGTGTTGTGTGTGAAGAATTTTGTTGTGGTCTCCTCTGCCATTTCTTAAACTTTTTTTAACGGACTTTTTAATCGTCCTGTATCCCTCGTGAATTTTTTGAAAGAACTGTAAGAAGTGATGCTGGATTTTTGAATATCGTTATTTAATATACACCTACTCGTACTCTTAATTTATTAATGGTTTAACTTAATAATTGAGGAAGTAAATTCCATTTAGAGCCAATCATTTATTACTTTCTTATGCTATTCTCGGGTGTTTGTTATAATGCTAGCCGTTGGATCCCAGCAGAGGACGATGAATTCCAAAAGGCGATAAAATTCCTAGCATGGTTTTATCCGTTAGGGCACTAAAACAACGGGTCATTTCCTCATGCAACACTGCATGCAGAATTTGTCAGTCATTCATCATTGAATTTTGAAACTGAATAATCTCCGTACTTAAAATCGTCGTTAAATAAACTAACACAACCATCACCGCTACTACTTTCCAGTTATATAAAAGATGAGACACTGCAAAAAATCCTTTTCGAAATTTTAACGTTTGAATCATCTCTGATACTGGGAAAGGGCTTTGGACATCCTTTCTACATGTCAACAGTGATTTCACTTGAATCATTTGACAGATTTTCTTTCCTTTTCAGTATTATGGATCAGTTTCTCCGGGAACTATACGAGAGGTATAATATATAGTAAACAATATTTGTAGGTCTTGCTTTCAAATAAATAAAAAAAAAAAGCGAGTGGTGTAATGGATCATCGTATGTATGTAGGCGTATGTATGTATGTATGTATGTATGTATGTATGTATGTATGTATGTATGTATGTAGCCTATGTATGTATGTACTCGAAAATTTTTCGGCTTCTCTGGCTTCCCTTCTTTCTCTTCTTTACGTTTCCGGTAGGTTTTCTGCATTTCTTTCGATGATTTGCGAGTCATTTTGATTTTTTAATCGCCTGAAACCTAACTTTTCTTAATATAAAATTTATATCTTTTTCAAAACAAAATGTTTATCTGTATATGGTACAGGCATTCATTACTTACGATTATGTATTTGGTTCGTTGAGGTCGTTTGCTCATTTCGAAGACATAGCCCTTAAGAAGCTGCTAAGTTTAAGTTTAATGCCAGTAAAATAACTTGTACAAAATTATGAACATAAATCATCCCTGAAGGAGTAAAAACAAGTAATTCCATACTTGCAACTATTTTGTTATTACGCAACTTTAACCAATGAAACTCACGTAAGAACAAGTATTCGCAAAGATCTTTCAAGCCACATGTAACTTATTTCCCCCCCCCTCTCTCTCTCTCTCTTGGTGCGAGTATGAAATCGCGGTAACAAGATTGTGGAAATTTATTATTAATTTTAAATGTCTTAGTAATTTTTCGTATCAAAAGTTCTAGTTTTAATTATAAAAAAATTAAAATCTATATGAACCCAATATTGATTTTTAACGTAACAAGTTTAAGTGGGCACTTATTCGATACAAATGTCCATTACCATTTCTGTAATACTCTACGCGCAACTTCTTAGCGAAAGCGGGTCGATGCAACCCGCAACGTATCACTGCTCCTTAGCGGCAGCTACACAATGAAATCCACAAAATAGCGTAAAATATTGTTAATAAAATATCTTGTAATAATGGTACAGGCATAACGAACTTCAATTTATTTCATGCACATCATAGCGTACAAACTTCCAAGCCCATACAATCAAACAAACATCAAACCAGCTAATCATTCCACGCAATTGCAGGGATTATACGAATCCCTTGCCATCTATTTGTGTTAATTTTACAGTCTGTTTTGTTAGAAATGTAAGCATTCGTAAAATTACTACAGAAAATTAATTTTTAATGCACATGTTACAAGATAGATTAGAGAATTGCTTTGGAAAGTTTAAAATTAGATCCTTGTAACAAATCATAAAAAAAGACTAGGAATCTCCTTTTAGCATACACATTCTTCTTATTTCTAAAAATAAAAGTACAGGTGCAGTTAATACGTCTACTTTTAAAGTAGGTGACAAGGGAACTTTTGTTGCTCGAAGATGGCGCTACAATCAGGTGAGGAATGTCTTTGTTAATGCTGCGAGCTGTCCCTCGTTATCTGGGCGTAGAAACATGGCGGAATACCGCATCCGTCTCGACTTAATGACGGAAGAAGTGCTGTTGTAAAGAGTAAGGTGGGAAGAATTTTCAAGTGACTGGAAGCGTAAGAGGGAAGGGCACAAAAAAAAGCAATTATTTTTTAAGGAACCGTATCTTGGTGCATCAGCACAGAACAAAACAGTAGCAACCCTCCATATGTTGAGAGGGGAACAAGAAATTCCTGCGGTGTTGTGTGTAAAACACATGGCGTAAACAAAGTCACCTCGAGACGGGGATTGATGCAGCCGCTTCGTACATCAACTGCTTAAGTTCATTTAGATGCTGTGTTACATTCAATAAGAATATCACATTATCTAGATTTTCTCATTGAAAATTGCATTTTTATTTTATTTTAGTTGGTTATTTAACGACGTTATTTCAACTACTAGGTTATTTAGCGTCGGTGAGATTGGTGATAGCGAGATGATGCCGAAGATTCGCCATAGATTACCTTGCATCCACATTACGGTTGGGGAAAACCTCGGAGAAAACCCAACCAGGTAATCAGCCCAAGCGGGGATCGAACCCGCGCCCGAACGCAACTTCAGACGGGCAGGCAAGCGCCTTAACCGACTGAGCCAAGCCGGTGACTTTGAAAATTGTATGGTTAACTTGAGGAGTAGAAGAAACTAGGACGTTTACAAGAAAAATTAAACGAGTTTTATTATAAAATCACTATTTTAAATAAACACGACTGAATTTTAAATACAGGGTAAAGTTTAAATATATTCCAATTAATTGCTGACAATTAGGATATATATATATATATATATATATATATATATATATATATATATATATATAATCCGTGGCGCTACAGCCCGTGAAGGGCCTAGACCGACCAGCCGGCTGCTGGCCTCACGCCCAAATGCCGAAGCAGAGGTGGACGATCATCCAACCAGAATGGAGGTATCGTGTGGTTAGCACGATGATCCCCCTAGCCGTTATAGCTGGTATTCGCAACCGGATTTCGCTACCTATCGTAGCTCCCCAAGTGCATCACGATGCTGGGTGGGCACCGGTTCCGTACACTGGCCGAAATTTCATGAGAAAATTTCTTCTCCCATGAGGACTCGAACCAGCGCGCATTCCGTAAAGCGAGTCCTAGGCGCGGGACATATATATATATATATATATATACACACACACACACACACACACACACACACACACACACACACACACACACACACACACACACACACACACACACACACACTACCGGTCAAAAGTTTTCGATCAGCTATGAAAAGAACTGTATACTTTATTTCATTGTACAAACACATCAGTAAAACTAAATATATCAACAAAATAAATATTTTTTCTCTCTAGTATTATGACATGATAAAATATTCAAAGCGAAATCCCTGTTTTAACCACAAATCCATAGTTGTGAAAGATGATCGATAACTTTTGACCGGTAGTGTATACATACATACATACATACATACATACATACATACATACATACATACATACATACATACATACATACATACATACATACAAGACTCCTATGTATATACAAGCTCACACACTATTTCCTTATCCGCTGCTCTGAGGAAGATCACAAAACAGCGGTCGAAGCGTCAGCCACTAGCACCAAGATAACGCGGCATAAGCCCGGAAGTTTCTTCACAGACCAAGGTAAGGAATAATCTTGTCTATATTCTGTCAATCATACATTTCCTTGGTGTTTTGTATTTAAGATGTTTTACATGAAAATAAATTTTGGTATTTTCCAATGATACACGCTTCATGCAGGTATCATAATATGTAACTCTAAATTATTTTCTCCACATTCTTGACGGCAATTTTGGAGTATGAGATTTCCTTACTTGTTTTGCAAGTGTATTTTGTTCTAGAAATTTTACGTTTTCTCTTGAGAAATTCATATCGAAATTTGATCACAAGAACTCCTCGATTTAACATAAGTTAAAGACAACGGTTATGGGAAGTCGTATTAACATGTGACTTCTTGAATACGCTACAGAATAACATGCATGTCTAAATGGTTATCTAAATACAGTGAAAGCTCTTAAGTTCCACATCCTATAGTTCGACTGCTTACGTAGGAGAATTAGCCCCTATACGGGTACTAAGACGGCAATAAATCTAACATACTAATTACATATATATATATATATATATATATATATATATAACATACTAATATTATTATACTATGAAATGGGTTTGCCATTCGAATGGGAATTTTTTCTGTGTTTTGTAGTGATACTTTTGTTAAAGGAAAACAGAATATTTTATTGATTAGGACATTCATATAGATCACTGATTTTAAATTAATGAATTGTACTTTTTCTATTTGAGAATTGTGTCGTTTGTGAGGAGGAGCTGTCGAAACCCACTGTGGTACTAGAAGCGCACACACAAGCCTCGGGGCGGGTAGGAAATTCAAGTACAGTAAAGGATTCGTTTATGGATAAGTAATAAGAATTTGTATTCATTTCACCTGCCACACCCACTATCCTTATTGGACTGAACTTTCAATTCTCTTCAGTCGAAGGTAGGAGAATCCACTGTATACACTAAAATGAAAACAAAATTATTATAAGTAATACTTTATAACATACCTCTATCGTAGTTCTAACTTAATCGTCATCACAGAAGCGGATTTTGGTAGTGGTTTCGATTTAGCTTACCTGAAAGAGAAACATAATTTACTCAATAAAACAAAATCACCTGAAAAGAATGGTATAGGCTTTTGACATTTTGATAACACTGGTTCACAAAGGGAAATTATACAACACTCAAAGGTTGCCCATTCAGTAACGGTGAAGTGTGCAGAATTTGTCCTATTAATTAATTCAATTATTTACTTTCTTTCTGCATTATTCATGTAGCCGCGGTATCTTAGCGACACAGTGTACAAGGTTAGAGTTGAGGTTTTACTACGAGTTCTCCTGTTTTCCTATATTAGGCATCTGCATAATTCCGTCAACATTTCTCCATTACACCATCATTCCATAATATTACCCGGCTGGTGATGCACGGAGGGGGCTGGCCTAGGGACTAGGGAGGTTGCTTGCTCGAAACCCGGGATATGCGGCGAACCTTAGTGTAGTCAGCCGGTGTGGGTTTGGGAATTCACCTAGCTTCAGGATTAACGCAATATATCTTGAAAGGTCGCAGTGCTGGGTCGTAGTGTCCCCCTTCCTAAATTCCATTCCATTACGTTATTGAAACCTGGATGACAGAAAATCAAATGAAAGTCAATGTGAACAAAAGTAAGTCAATATCCTTCTGTAGAACTCATATAGAAATTTGTCTCAGATATCAGCTGAATGGTACATCGGTTCCACAAGTGAACATTTGTAAATACCTAGATATCTATTTAAGTAACAAACTGGGTTGGGAGGAACAAGTCACTAATACCACAAGGAAAGTCTGGAAAGCACTACATTTCTCTATGCGTATTCTTAAGAAATCTACCGAAGGTCAAAAGAATTAGCGTACAAAACCCTTGTTCGCCCAATTATGGAATATGGAGCAGTAGGTTGGGATCCATACAGACAAAACCAAATCGATTCAATAGAAAAAGTCCAACGAAAGGTAGCAAAATATGTCAAAATGGGAAAGGGACATCGTGAAGAGATAGTAAAAGACTTAGGTTGGGAATTTCTCAAATCAAGGTGACGAAAAACCAGACTGACCGCATTGTTTAAGGCACAAATGGGACACAAGACATGGACCGACATCAATGCTAGATTAGTGACACCATCATACTTAGGAAGGGCTGATCATATTAGGAAGTTTAAATGTAGAAAACAAAGAACGGACGTGGCAAAATTTTCCTTTGTTAACCGCACAATAGTACAGGGACATCATTTTATTTTTACTTCAATTTTTATTGTACCCGAGTTTTTTAATGTACTTCACTCCCACCCCTTCTACTAAGAAAGTTCCAACTCCACACAGAACCAAGACCGCAGATAGTAAGCAGTACTGAGTATAGTACGTTCCAGAAATATGTTCGCGTTTTCCAGTGACGAAGAGCTTTCAATATTGAATCACATTTTCGCACAGGTACTGTCCGTTTGCCTACGTCCCATCCCGATTTCCCCCACCTGCTTCTGCTCGCCCCTCTGTAATAGCTGGGCTGTCTTAGCTCTTTTCTGAAAACATTAATTTCTCTTAGGAATTGGAAGTTTATGTAATATTATACAGCTGTTTAATTTAACTTAAATAAAAGGGCCTCGTTAAGTAATTAACTGTCACGTGATTTCCTCCCTTTCTACAATCCTGCGGCATAACCATTTGGACGGACAGTAGATAGCATGTCTAAGTAATTTTATATTTTCGGGTCGGGCAGAAATAAAGATTGAATTTACAGGACGTAGAGTAGGTACAGAATTATTTCAACATGAGTTAATAGTACGAAGGACGAAACTGGCAATTGGAATTAGATGCAATAGTCTATAGTGCGATAATATGCACAAAAGAACTGAAGCCTGTATCGAAATGAACAGCCACCATTTTCAAAATTGTGTTTAAATATTCATATTATGATTATTTTTCAATTTAACTTCTTTCTCTATATTGTACACTAGTGTGCTGTAGACAGTGTAATATACACTGCATAATGAATACGTTCGCATGGATAACTCACTTCGTGAGTAAAAACACTTAATCTTAATACAGTACTGTACTTTGATTAAAGAAAAACCTAATGAAAATTATCAAACTCAAAATCGCGAAATTTCCTAGTTTACGTAAATGGATGAACTACTTTTCTTCCTTCCTATACCTAGTAGAGTGATTCGTGTTTTACGCATCATCGAACTCCATTCTTGAAGGGGGGAGCAAGCGGTGTTTCCGGTTCCCTAAAGGTATAGCCAGGTTAATATTTTAAATGTTAGTAAAAATAAAATGATGTCCCTGTAGAATAGAATAGCTTATCTGCTGCAATCTTTCAGGATGGTCCTTTCAAAATCAATACATTTAAGGAAAGGTTGAAAAGATTAGACTGAAAATATAATTGTAAATGCAGTGTAATTATCTAAGTTATGTCATGTAATTAATTAAGTTCATGAGTAATTAATTAAGATGATATGTAATTAATTGGATATGTAATTAATGAAGGTGATATGTAATTACTTAAGTTGGTGACAGTTTGGTTTAATAGAAGTACTTATAAGTTAGGTTTACTTTTGCTTATTGAAGACGTTATTACAGCATAGTTCTAGGTTTATTGCATATATTTATTTATAGTTAGAATTAAATTTACGTTTATTTTATTTTTTATTGCTGTAATTATTGTAAATATTATTAATATTATTGTAATGTTATTATTCTATATTATAAAATATCACTGCCACCGAGTGTATACCCAATTGTAGTGTAAATAAATACATACTGTACATAGGCTACATACATTCCATAAAAGTTTATTTCGTGTACTAAATGTGAAGAAATTATTATAAAAAAGAAGGTGAAATAGAAAGCATTTTCGTGAACATTAAAAGTAATTATGTTTATTTCGTTGCAGAACGAAGACTTAATAAAAATACAGTCACAATACTCTTGACAATGAACAAATGCGTCCGACTCCACATTTGGCATGGAGTGTGACTTGCTTGACTACCATTTGCCACAACAACAGAGATGTCGAGATGAACGCGATGTTTGTGTGGATGTCCCGCAATACGCGCGGGCTGCAGTGGTGACGCTCAAATGGGTTCTCTCGCTAGGCCGCACCTGGCAATCATATGTATGTGATGTGGCAATGGTCGCCATTTTTAGTGTGCCCTTTGAATTTTATACGTCCAGTCACCGTCCGATTAACCACTAAATGATGTTAAACCGCCTGTAAATCAATTTATACAAACAATAGCTTTACTAAACATTCGTTACTAATTGTGTACATTTAGCCAATCGATGCGAGTGGAACGACCCCATATAAAAGTGTCGTGATTAGGGGATGTGTGAATGCCAATAAGCAAATCACGTGACATTGTCAATGTAAATGTTTACACACATTATATACCCATGAAATGAACTTCATTAGTGAATTTTCATATCTGTGGGCCTCAACTTTTATTCCTAAAACTGCGTCAGCACACACGACATTTCTGTGTATTTTAGCATTAGCTCGCGAACCGGTCTTACTTACCGGCCATAAATTCAAATTCAACAATTAGTATCTTTAATTTACTGATCAACACAGAACGCAACATAGAGCTTCGTCTTTTATGTACATCAAAATCTCGAATTAAAAAAAATCATAATAATCATCATCATTATTATCATCATGGTGTTGCTTTCAGGGAGTTAGGCCACTGTTGACCTGTTCCGATCTCAAATCAGATGTTGAGGAGACTGTTCAATGGTCTTCCTTGGTTTCTTGTTCCTGATGGGATGTCAGCTGCATGAACCATGCTGAACATGTTACCAAGTCTCTCACGCTAGAATACTAACAAATTTAAGCATGCATTATTATTTAATTTCACGAAAACGTACAAATATTTATTTAAACTAATATTAACTTTTTGCTAGAAATATCAACAGATGTAACTGTTTTCGTATTTTTACTAACGATTATAACGCAAATAAAATAAGGAAAGAAATGTTTTTTTTTTCTGAGAAAACTAGCAAGTTTTGACCCTATGTTTTATGAACATTTTTTGATCCTGTAGACCAGTGATGTCAAAGCAAGGGCATTTTTCTGATCTTAACGTCGAGCGCGGGCATCAAGCTCTAGTATGGAAGGAGGAAAAATTATGTATATGACTAAGCAGCCTGTTGGAGTAAGAAAACAGTGGTGCACAAACTTCAAACGGAAAGTGAAATTTTATGTCGTTATTTTTATATGGCTTCTTTCTGTTTGATATTTTATTTATTGTCTGTAAAACAAAAGTACTAACATCAATTCCTTAACTATTCCAGCTCACCATCTTACAAACACTAGTAGAATATATATGGTCTTTGGTATCAAAATATACAACAGTTTGCCTGATGACATCAAATATACAAAAAATTCTCTCAAATTTAGGAATTATATAAAAACGAAATTAATAAAATTGTGTCCCTACAGTCTTGAGGATGCACGCATGGGCCCTCGTAATGAATAATGTTTTTTTTTTATATTTGACTTATTTTAAATTAAATTGTAATTGTATATATTCAACCATGTCTATGCATACATTATGCCATCGACAATAAAGTACTATCTATCTGTCTGTCTGTCTGTCTACCTACCTACCTACCTATCTATCTACCTACCTACCTACCTATCTATTGCACTTGTATTTTAAGTTTTAATAACATAATAAAGAGTTAAGAAGGAATATTCACATAAATTCCATAGTAGTACAATTATAATAATAATAATGATTTATTTTAGCTGGCAGAGTTAAGGCCGTAAGGCCTTCTCTTCCACTCAACCAGCAAAAAGTGTATATACATATGCATGAACTTACAAAGAATCCAACAATTTGATTTAGATGAGAGTTACATGTATACAAAAGTTATTTACAAATTAAACAACAAAATACTATGAACTATTAATTAAACACTGAAATAAACTGTGTAGCAGAATTAAACTAAAATACATAGAATGTTAATATATTTCAAATAATATTAGGTAATAGAAAGAGATTATTACGAGACAATTAAAATACAGCACAATCAGGATGATGTCTAAAGAAAAAAGTAACAATGTAGTCAGTGATAGTTTAAATCAGTATGATTGGAGTGAAATGCTAATAAGGTTATCTTTTAAGCTGTTCTTAAAGGTGTTTATTGTCTTGCAGCCCCTAATACTTTGTGACAAGGAATTCCATTGACGCGAGGTGGTTATTGTAAAAGATGATGAATAACAAGATGTTCTATGAAGAGGTATACTTAGCGTGCCACAGATAAGTGATCTGGTATTTACGTCGTGGTTAGAGTATAGATAAGAGAAACGAGACGAAAGGTAATTTGGTGTTGAAGTGTGCAGAATTCGAAAGAGTAAAGACAAAGAGTGTAAAGTTCTACGTTCTTTAAGTCGGAGCCACGAGAGACTTGCGAAGGATGGTGATATGTGATCATACCGTCGGATGTTGCACACGTATCTGACGCACATATTCTGAGCTCGCTGTAACTTGACTGACAATTCAGAACTTAGGTCACTTAACAAAACGTCACAATAATCGAAGTGCGGCGTTACTAGGGTTTGCACTAGGGTAAGTTTTAGTTGCTGGGGCAAGAAGTTTCTCAAGCGACTCAAACAGTATTATACTATACTAGGAGAATGAAACACATCATTAATAAAGAAAGTGATATTCCAAAGAAGAAGATTGAGTATGACATGGTAAGTTGGAATTGATATTGATGATATCTTCAACCTTATAAAAGTAATCAATAAATTAATCGAAACAATATTATAGTACAAAGCAAAGTTACCTAGGTATATCTTTTAACTGTAACTAATATTACATAACAAAACTCTTATCGGATTATGCTTTTAAGGTGATATTGGTGCTCAAGTTCATATCATCAGAATATTAAATTATTTTCTCGAAATCTGCTGAAGCTATATAGCTGACGTTTTTACAACACATGGACACACATCTTTTATTTATGATGTAACAGCAGTTGCTTTATTAATTCATTTCCTTACAAACATTTTCCATGCGAATATTTTCAAATTTTCAATACACTATCTTCAATATTACGTATTTACGATATATTACATTTACAAAAACATTACTTCAGTACATGTAAGGCTGCTAAATAAACATATCTTAAAATTTAGTTTTTCTGTAAAATAGTTGAGAAAATATTCATTTTGAATAAAAAAGCAAACTAGTAAAAATTGAGCACTAAAATTAAAGCTTACATTCTTATAATGCACTTATACTTCTCAGACAAATCTAAAAATTAACATGGATACAGTTTTAATAAGTTCTCTTCCCTTTATCCATTGAATCAGTGCTGGCCATCCCTGTAGGCTACATAACTCGACCAAGCGGCATATACTACCTCTTTCGTCTGTCTCTTTCCTTTCTATTCTGAGCTCTAAAGCACACGCTTGCGCGTATGGGCATCAGTTGATATCACTGCTGTAGACCATCTCCGAAGACTGTGAAAAGGACGTCACTTACATCCTTAACACTCTGTATATCTGTGCTTAAGAATTAAACATTTCAAATTGGAATGAGAGGAGACGTAAGAAAATATTTTGTAAGTATTTGTTTTAAAATCTAGATATAATCAATAATAATTGTGATATTCGATTTGGTTACGTAAAAAGCCTTCAATCTCTTCGTAAACTTGCCCGTATCCGTGCGTATCCGCTTTAACCAGATCCATACGATTGTGACAGAAATCCGGGAAGCACTGTCATCTTGCATGTGAATTAGATAAGGGATTGCAGGGGAACATTTATTTTGATTCTCTGATTTGGTATGGAAATTGTGGATCAAATTTTATAGTATAATAGATTACACATTATAAAACCGCTAATTGAAAGCGTTACACCTAACATTTTCTACACGCCAATGTAAAAATCATTCGATAGACAATACTGCGCACAACAAAAGATATTGTTATCTTCATGCGATGAATTCTAGCATCACGATCGTGCGAAAAGAATGGAGTACATTTTTTATAACCACACGAATTACTTTTGCTAAAAAAATGAAGTGAAATCTTTCTGTTAACAAGCACTTATGGACGACAGACATACTACAGAATGCGAAATTGTTTCTCTCTGTAACGTAAGGTAGTATTAAGACAGATTATAGTTGCAAGTTAAAATAATTTTGTATACATCTTAATTCAAAAGACAAAAGAATGGACTAAATATGATCTTATATTCTACATAACAATCAAAGATGGGCCAGTACCACAATTTCTCTGTATTCGAAACAGATCGATACTCGTTAGTCCATACAGCTTCAAAAGTGTGAGTTTAGCATAGTTAACTGTGCTAAAGTGTTTGACAATTAATTTATTATTGATTTTTCCATCCTTTTGATTGGTTCCGTATTCGAAGTAGCAAAGCTACTTTAACAATAGCGGTTGCAATTGTCTGCGACGCCATGTCGTCTGCTCTTAATAACACTTTAATAATAAATTCCGCGCCTAATTGGTCAACTCTCATTTATGAAGTAGGTAAGGAACTTCTATGTTCAAATAAATAAATAAATAAATAAATAAATAAATAAATAAATAAATAAATAAATAAATAAATAAATAAATAAATAAATATATTTAATTAATTAAATGCATATATAATTAAATAAATAATAAATAAGTAGATAGATAAATAAATAAATAATAAATAAATAAATAATAAATAATTAATGAATAAATAAGAAAGTAATAAATAAATAAGTAATAAACAAATAAGCAATAAATAAATAATAAATAAATAAAAAATAAGTAATAAATAACTATGTAATCAATAAATAATACATAAGTAAATAAATAAGTAATAAATAAATCAATAATTAATAAACAAATAAGTAATAAATAAATAAATTATAAATAAATAAATAAGTAAATAAATAAGAAATAAATAAATAAGTAATAAATAACTAATAAATAAATAAGTAATAAATAAATAAGTAAATAAATAAGTAGTAAATAATAAATAAATAAGTAATAAATAAGAAATAAATAAATAGTAAATAAATAATAAATAAATAAATAAATAAATAAATAAACAAATAAATATTTTTTTTGGGACATGCACGATCTTCCGCAGTTCTATCCAGGTGTCGGCTATCCAGACTTAGATTTTCCGTGATTTCCTTAGTTCTTCCAGACGAAAACTGGTGTAATACCTACTTGAAGGGCAACAACCCGACTACTTGCCAATCCTCATTGCTGCTCCATCATCAAGTAGTCCCAAATACCACGAATAGAGGAAATAGAGTTCTCGTTGTTCTGAAATTCGGTACTAAAAGAAGGTGGCATGATAGCAACATGCTTCGTCGAACTTTTACACTCGTGAAGACCCAGTAGTGAAGTTTTTAGAAGTGAGTGGTTTTAGTAACAGTAATGAAAGTTACAGAGGAATGAAGAATTATGCCTCCTCTTGAATTTAAACTCGAGCTCTTCTACTTCATAGTTAGTCACTTCACAGGTCAAGCCAACAAGCATCTACAAAAAGTATTCTGTTTTCAAAGTTCGAGCAAGATTGAATGATTTTGCAGTGGGAAAAGAGAAAAAACTTAAGTAGATTATGTTGTTATATCACAGAAATTTGTCATGATAAAATATAATGGACATTACATAATTCAATGACGGATAATTTAGTTTCATTATTCAAAATTACAACACCAAAGCGTTAAAACAAAAGTAAAAACTGGAGAGTTGTGTTAGGTTCTGTAGGATTAAACGATATGTATGCTATTTCTTGATCTGTTCAATATCAACACAAAGTCATCAGAGAGTGTTTTGTGAGTTCAAAGATTCGATGTACAAATTTACGACAACTTTAACTAGGAATGTGAACTTTCTGGTTAATTTGGAACATCACATTCAAAACTGAACATAAAAATGGATCAAAATAGTTATTGCAAGAGATAAAAGCAATTGTTTATACTATTTTTTTTTGCATAGCTACTATGTAACCTTTATTTGTTATACATTTAGATATATTTCGATAGAAATAATCGTGTACATCAGCATTATAAACAGTCTTTATTATTAATGAAAACCGTTCGTAAATGCGATTATTGTACCAGTGTCGTAAAATATTACCATGCCAACTAACACGTCACAACTTCAATTATGGAATTTTTAATGATGGGTAGTTTATAATCATGATCTATGAAGAAAGGGTTGCTAAGACAGCAATTACAATAAGTTCTTCCAAGTCGGTTATACATGAATATATGCGGACTCCCCTTTGTACAGGAATGGACTTGTTTACATTGCCATTTTCTTTTTACAAACTCTAATTGGCTATGAAATATTCAATTCTACAGCAACCATAGTCGGATATAGATTATACATGGCAAAAAAAAAAAACAGTGTACCACAACAAACTGTATTCCTCAAGTATAATTCTATTATTGAAGCTTCTGTTATTTAGCCCAATCCCATTACCCTGTCACTCTGTTTTTTACTTTAGGTGCATTACGCATAAAAACTATATTATAATAGTACATTATGAAACGAGCCGGGTAATGGTAGTAATTAAGACGCGAGTATGTTTGTTTATGAAACAAGCGCAAGCGAGTTTCATAATTTTCATACGAGCGTCTTAATTACTATTATAGGCAAGTTTCATACGACTTTTTATGCTCGACCATATTTCTAACTTGAAATTATTCATAAGTATTCATGTTATATTTATCGAAGTGAGGAGCGGAACTGACCTTCTAAATTGTGAGATGTGCGCAGACGCGAAAGTATTGATTTTTTCCGAGGAACGAATGTCATTGACCTTCATATAATCTAGAGAATAACATGAACATTAATCTTGATATAACCTGAAAATTGATTTAGAATTGAAAAACGAGATGACAAATTGAATTTATTTGAATATTATTTACAATTAACGCTAATTATTATAGTAACAGAACATAACCTTCTGCGATAGTATTGGATTTCCAGCCTCCGTGACGTTTTGCTAGTTGTCTTTCGATTGCATATCCGAGAATAATCGATACTTGCGCTTTTATAATGATACAATGGTGATTTCTCATTGGCTGAACAACTGAACTATAATGAATAGGAGTACTTTAATGAGGTGCATTAAAGGGCTACTACCAGGTGTATAATTACTACATTTCGGCATGGTCGAGCATAAAATATATGACAAGTTATTTTCTTGAATTATAACTTATAACAGCTGGAAGTGAAATACGATTCCAGAGCGAAAGGTACCATGTATGAAAATTTTAAAAGTAAAATATTGCAATTGTCAAGAAATATGAGTTTTAATGGCAACAAATCAATTCCCTGAAGAAATATCGTTTACAAAATTGCAGTGAATTTGAACTGAACATAACGTTCAAAGAAAAGCTTCTGCCATATCTGACTTCCCCACAGACCAGATCCACAAGTTATGACTCTGAATGCTATCACACCCCGTCCATACAGGCAAGGCAGTGTTGTGAAAAATTGATAGTTTTATCTACTTTTTATAACGAACCTGCTCTGTGCCTTCGCGTATCCTATTAGGTTATCTTTAATTCTTCGATGGAATTGGCTTTTTTCTCTCCCCTCCAAAAGTCCTCCAATCCAGTCAAAGTGGGATTTACTACTGAGTGGCCAGTGACCAATCAGGATTATAGGATGATTGAAAAAATTCTTCTGACAGTTCACCCTCATACGACACTATCGCTCTGAGGAAGGCTATCACTTTCCTCAGCCTCCAGTCGAGTCAAGAAAATAAAACGACCCTTCACAACAAATGCATTATTCCTTTTCCCATTTTTTACTATTCCTATCAAAATTTTAGTATTTATCTCTTCCCCCATTTTTTACCAACACTATTTACCCTCTAGCACATAATCCGAATCATTTCTTCTCTTACAAACTTGTTCGCTATCGATTACTGAAGTCTTCTTTCTTCTGATTTTCGATGACTTAATACCTTCCAGTAGCTATATGATAACGCTATGTGACAAGTTGGCGATTTTTCATTCAGGACAACAATAATTTTAAGAATGTCTTTCGCCGATTCTACAGGGTGATTCAGGAACTCTGCAACAAACTCTGGGTATCGATATATCTCGCAATGAGAATCATGTTTCGTAAAAACAACTCATGTTATCCGATGACTAGTGTAGCAGCTACGCGACATCGAAAATAAGGCTGATTTTAGTGACATTTACAGTTAATTATGAAATGAATTATTAATTTATTTCTTCAAGTTCTCTTGCGGACAGGTTACAAGTATCCTGTCATTTTGCTGCCCAGTTTGAATGGAGTTCTCTTCGGAACACGCTTTCGCTGCTGATGGAGGATGTACCCTTCACGATGTGAGGGGGACATGTGATTCAACATAACGTTCCGACGCACTTAAACCTGGTTGTACGAGCACATCTGAACAATATCTACGGGGAGCAATGGATAGGGAGAGACGGATCTGTTGCGTGGCCAGTGTGATCACCCGACTTCACGCCCTTATTTTTTTTCTTTTTGGATATGTGAAGTAATATACCACTCGAATTGACACCAGAGAGGAACCGACTATGGAAGTATTAGCTGCTTTTGATCAAATTCGACACAAGAAGAATTTGTGCTTTCATCACTTTATGAACAATACACTTTCCTTCTGTTTATGTTCAGTGAGACTGTAGTGTCTATAGGCAACCAGAAGTGGTGGAAGGACAGAATAAGAGAAATAAAGAAGAGATAGTGACAGGTTCTAAGAAAAACGAACCTGTGTCGTTGGGCTTTATATTGTATTTATGTAGCCTACTTATTGTAAAATATATTGTTATAGGTTTAATTTGTGAGACCATAAACATACTTTACCAATTTAATGTATTATGAGTTTATTTAATTCCATGAAATCAGTTCATAATTTGTTCTTAATGCGGTAATTTATTGAACTCCACTGTTTACAAACATTGAGTTGCAGCCTTGTTTTTCCCAATTCATCTCAGCCACACGCTACACTCAAAAGGCTCCGTAACTAACAGATTCACGTAGATTTACAACGATATTCGGAACATTGTTTTAATACCCTGCATATTATTTTCACAACTTTTTTGGCACATATTCTTACACTAAGACGTAACAATATGTAAAATTTGAAGGTCTTACGCAGTCTTCCAGTGATGACCGTTCCCTTGTCAGTTTCTGATCAAAACATAAAGTTAAAATTTGAAGATTAGGGTGAAGTTCAGGGCAAAAATTGAAATTACTGTTCTGTGTTACTATATATTAGAGATCTCTGAGATACTGTTACATCACATAACTTATTCTTGCGATATGAATATTGTGCTTTTACAAAACATAGATATCTATAAAAGTGCAATTGTTAACAATTCGGCGAAAGATCACCTAACAGACTTATACTAAGTACTTATTTTAATTATAGGCCAGTCGGTATCTCGTGAAACCTATCTAAGCGTGAGGGGAAGGAAAAATGGACTGAGAAGCTTCCCTCCCTCGCTACGTTTCGACTTGCAAGCTAGGTAGCTCGTTTACTCCCACCATAAGATTCTTACTGTGATCTACGGCGTACTATTGCATTTGGTTTCACGAGATAACGAATGACCTATACTGCATAATATTGTACAATGAAATATTATAATGCAATTTTCTAACACCCACGTTTACACTTTTGCATTGTACGAATAGTAGAGAAAGTAATATGTTGCTATAAAATTAATTTATAGAATTTTAGTAGTACATGTTTTCAGTATTCTGCAGGTTTAGTTTCGTTGATTCTCAGATCTGATAGTTAACCTGTCCTGTAAGAATAGCATACCGGTAATCATTTTTACTTTAACTGCAATATGAGATCGTGTCAAGCCTTTATACTTGAATTCCATGGAACTAGTCGAACCTAACGATATAATTGGAACTTTTTGCTACACAAGAAATCGTGTCGAATCAAGTGTGTATGGATCATACACTGGCTCGCAAAACTTTAATACTATGAAATAATATGGAAATGAACTTTGTGAGATATTATGCTAGCAATATGTCTACATACCCACTCCACATGTCATCCTGGGGAGGAAGGTATTTGAACTCTGAGTTGCAGCTAGCTAATCGAACCAAAGACAACCTTTTAGAGCAATAACGGTATATGTAACCGACACAAATAAAACATTGAGTCTATTTTGCACCGAAATGTTTAAAACATGTTTATTTCTCTTGAGTATTATATAATAATATTCCAGGAAAAATGTTCATCTTCCCTGCACGTATAAATACCATGTTGGATCATAAACATAGGATATAGATTGCATCGCGTTTTGACAGGAATATTATGAATATCCATGGGAAAATGTAATATTTTCAGATTAAAAGATTTTCTCAAACACCATTCATGGGCCTATTGGGTCCACAAGGTTCCACCCAGAATATGTAACATCAACACAACGCTGTTTGGGGATGGATTTCCAGGCTATGAGGAGGAACTCTGTGTAAAATTGAAGAGAATTTGACTTTCCAGCAATTTATCGACATCCTGTATGCTACCTAGCGTGCGCATGTTGCAACCTGATATAATTATATTTTTTCAACAGGACAATTTCTCCATCCTCACATCTTTGTTGTGTCAGATCTGATTCCAGTATCGTGTTTTGTATTCCAGTATCATGTTTTGTGTTGAAAGCACTGACATTTGCTATTTCTATATGCTTTGCTTATTTTTTAGTTTGTTACATCCACATTTTCGTTCCATTACTGTATGAAAGTAATATGCAAACCTTTTTTTATGTGTGCAAGATATAAATTAAACTGCTGTATCCTACGGCATATAATTGACAATCAGGTTTTAAATTATACACGTACTCATAAAAATTCGTCATAATAAAATTATTTACCCGATTTTTTTAAATATTAATCTATTGATTGTTATTGCCACCTTTAATCAATGCAATTTTATCAATGTAGTGTTATTACCATGACAACAGCCTAAGAAAAATAAGCTATAGGCGCATTTTAACGCAAAGAACCGTGGCGTGAGGAGGAGCTACAAAATGCCGTGTTTATTAAATGTATCTATATCACTACACTATTACGTAAACATATTCTGTTTAAGCTCACTAAGTAACTTGGTCTAACCTTTCTGTTGTGAGGAGGGGTGGTTTGTTACCTGCGGGGAGACTACCTGCCGCCTACGCTACTGTCCTACAGTGAGTACAAGTACCAACTTAAGAAAGAGAAAAACTGTACAGTATATTGGATAAAAGTTTTGCGAGCCAGTGTACGCCCTCAAAAAGTGTTATGTTTAGTGTAACTGCAATTTTATTTACTCGAAAAGATGTGTGTCAGTGGATCGCTTAGAAGTTCTCAGGTTGCCGGTGGAACCAGCAGACTCATAGGTTAGAATTACGACTGGAACCGTTTCAACTGTTGATAGTGAGTTTATCTTTATCCGAGTATTGGTACCAGAGTAGAAATTTGTGAGAAACGATTACGCAGGAAATTTATACAGAAGCCCTCTCGATTAAGAACACTATTAGACCTTATGTGTTCCGCTAATGACTTGTCAGCTTTATGTTCCATCTAAGTAAAATCACGCTGAGATTCCTTGTTCTTAAATCTAATGAGAAAAACAGGGTGATCTTTTAAATACAGTATATAGAAGAATAGAAGTACAGATCAAGAAAATATTTACTTGTCATCTTGTGTAAAATATTACAAAAGTGTTTGTTTCCAGCCCATGTCATAGCAGTCACTAAATTTGCATAGAAAGGCTCAATTCAAATTACTAAGCAACCTCGTCTCATCGATTGGATAGCAGTTTAATATATCTTTGCACCCCGATTGACGAAAGGAGAGTTATTTGATTGCCTGCTGGAAAAAGAAAACACTGCATGTCCAGTAGAGAGCAGCTTATGTCTTCAATTCAGGGGAATGAGTGAGTGTCTCATTCAAGGAAGATTTACGCTGCAAAGCTTCGTGATTGGACTCCAAGTGGCAGTAAGACGGTGGGCGCTAGACAAGTTGGGGCGGAGGATTCTGGATGAAATGGGGATGTTAAGATTTAAGGGATGAGAGTGACGTGGAGGGATAGGGGAGTGTTAAGGAACATTTCGTATTACGCTGTCTTGTCCAGTTGTACCCTCCTCTTGATATGGGCTTGGAGAAGTACAGTCGTTTGCAGACACCAGTTCCATACAACATCAAACTTAGGCTCTAATTTAAATACTGGGTACTCGAACCATCTCCATCGATTTAGAATTCACTTCTCTCCTATTCTCTCTCTTTTTTTTTTTTGTTCACATCATCTTTTCTTTCTTTAACCTTTTCACTTCTCAATCCTTGTGTCTTCGTCCCTCCTATCCTCTTCTCTACGTCTTTCCTCTCCTCCATCCTCCCCTTTCATTTCTTCTCTCCTCTCTCTTCTCTAATCTATTCTCTCCTCTCTTCTTCTCTTGTACTATCCTTTCCTCTTCCCTTGTACTAGTCCCGCCTCTTCTAATATCCTCTCCTGTTCTACTACCCTCGCCTTCTCTTCCATTATCTTCTCCTCTCCTCTTGTAGGCCTACTATCCTCTCCTCTTCTCTTCTACTATTCTCTCCTCACCTCTCCTCCTCTCTCCACTTTCACTATCCTTTCCTCGCCTCTTTTCTTGTACTATCCTCTCCTCTCTCCTCTTCTACTATCCTCTCCTCTTCTACTATCCTCTCCTCTTCTACTATCCTCTCCTCTTCTACTATCATCTCCTCTCTTCTCTTGTACTATCCTCTCCTCTTCTACTATCCTCTGCTCTCTTCTCTTGTACTATCCTTCCTCTCTTCTCTTGTACTATCCTCTCTTCTACTATCCTTTCCTCTTCTCTTCCCTCATCCAATTTCTCCTTTCATCTCTCCTGCCCTCTCATCTATTCTCTCTTTCCACCTCTCTTATCTTCTCATATCCTCTCGCCCATCCCTCTTCTTTAATTCATCTTCTCCTCTCATCCATCATCTCCTCTCTTCTCATCCATCCATTCTTCTCCTCTCATCCATCCACTCCTTTTCCTCTCCTGACATCCCAGTCATCCATTCCTTTCCTCTCCTCTCATCAATCCTCTCTTCTCATCCATCCATTCACTTATCTTACTATCCTCTCATCCATCCATTTATTTTCCTCTCCTCTTATCTATTCACTCTTCTTCCTCTCCTCTCATTCATACACTCCTCTTTTTCTCCTCTCATCCATCCTCTCCTCTCCTACCCTTTCATCCATCCTCTCCTCTCCTCTCGTCTCCTCTCCTCTCATCCATCCATTCCTCTTTCTCTCCTCTCATCCATCCTCTCCTCTCCTCTCATCCATCCATTCCTCTTTCTCTCCTCTCATCCATCCTCTCCTCTTTCTCTCCTCTCATCCATCCCCTCCTCTTTCTCTACTCTCATCCATCCTCTCCTCTTTCTCTACTCTCATCCATCCTCTCCTCTCATCCATCCTCTCCTCTTTCTCTACTCTCATCCATCCTCTCCTCTCATCCATCCTCTCCTCTCATCCATCCATTCCTCTTCCTCTCCTCTCATCCACCCACTCCCCCTCGCCTCCTTTCGTTCATCCACTTCCCTTCCTCTCCTCTCATCTATCTTCTCTTTTTCTTTGCTCTGCTCTTTTCCATCTAATCTCTTTTTGCCTCCATCCTCTTCCCTTCCCTCTAACATTTTCTTTATCATTTCCTCTCCTTTATCCTTACCTATACTCCATCCATTCTTTTTCTCTCCCTTCCAATATCCTTTCACTCTTGTCCTCTATCATCTCATCTCGTTTGCTCTACCTTTCTCTTTCAATTTCCCTCTCTGACATCCTATCTTCCTTTGTTGTCCTATTCTTCTGTATTTTCTTTCTCCATATTTTCACTCTTTTCCTATATATTCTTGCTTCTCTCATCTCCTTTATCTATATTCCTACCCTCTGTTCTGCTCTACTCTTCTCTATTCTCCTTATCTTTTCCTCTTTCAGTTCGTCTCCTATAATCTCCCCGCTCCTTTCTTTTTCCTTCGAAATTCTCTTGGGTTCTATTTTTCTCTCCTTTTCATTACGTTCAAATTCTCTTTTATCCACGTCTATTCCCTTCTTCTGTTTACTCTCCGTTAGTTGTTATATGCTTCCGGATTACGTGCTTGGTCAGATATGAAACTCCTATTATATGGCCTAAGTTATTGTTTCAGTGTTGGCTGCACACAAGCAACTTCTCACATGCACGAAGTAGGCCTGTGTGTAACGAGATTATAATCGCGGCGCTGCTGTGTGTTGCCGACGCCTCCATGGCAGCCATCGCTCATGTCCGCCAACTGAATCGTGAGTGATGATCGCGGCCAATAGTGAACTGTTTGTAACAATGACAGTTATTATTACTGCTGCCTCTAGATTTATAAATTTATGTCGATGCTAGCATCTGCAGTTGTTGTTCTGCTTTCAATCACTGGGCTCATTTCACTACTGTACTCTGAGAGGGCGGGCGGCAGAAGATTGAGGCGTTGCTGTCAACAACAGACCTTCCAATTGGTGTAAACCACCATATTCTAAAAGAGTGTCGTGTTAGTTGCATACTTTGCCTTCCAGTCCAGTCTATGGAAAGTTTGCATTCGCTTCATCATCACTATACTACGAGTATAACCACCATGGAACTATTTATTGTGTACATGTACTAGATATAATTATATAGGTCTAATTATATAATTATCAGAAATTAATAGGAATTTGTATTTACATGCTGTTTAATTCTAATCTCTTCAAGTACAATTGAAATTATTTGTTCAAGTGTGCTAATAATCGTACATCATGTAGGAAATATTTGAAGAGTTTTAATATTTTAACAGTTTGTGCTTTATATATTTTAAGCTTATGGAATTAATACATTCTAATAAGAACCATTTTTATTCAAATAGTGATTTTCATTATTACAACACCCGTTTTAAGGTTAATTTAAATATTCCAGCACATCGATTGACAAGTTTCAATAAAACGTATATGGTCTATGGCTTAAAAATATATAATGGTTTGCCTCATGAAATTAAAAATACGAAAGATTTAAGATATTTTAAAAGATACATCGAAGATTTTTAACAAACCTCTGTCCCTAGAATTTAGATGAAATACGTGTGAATTTATATGGATGCTAATTTATTGCCTTTTTATCTATTATAATTATTGTTTTTCCTTTTTTTGAAAAGTCCTATGGTTTTAACATTTTATGGACAAACAAAGAAATAATAAATAAATAAATAATAATAAATAATTTATTTATAACCTTAATAAATTTTGTAATTAAAAATGTGTAGTTTCGCGTTGCGCTGCAACCTGGAAGATTGTGAGATCGATTACTGATGAGATCACACATTTTCTCCATAGCTCTAATACCTTTGGACCTCACTAAGACCCTGCTTCCTCTACCATAAATGAGAACCAGGGGCATTTCTTTGGGGTAAAGTCTACAAGAATGCATAACTGACATCCATACTGCTAATAATGCCAATCATGTTTAGGAAATTGAAGCCTCCAAGCTCTATAATAAGGATACATTTATCTAGTACGTGGAAGGGATGATGATATTCCACTCAAGCTCCTCTTCCAAATCCTAGCTGGTTGACATTAGATTTCGAAATTTCCTGTTTTTTTTTTTTTTTTTTTTTAAGACTTGATCTTCTGGCATGTTCTGATCACATTATGTTTCAGGTTTCTGAACTAACATTAGTTATTCGTAAAGGTGAGGACGAGATTTACTACTGTGTGATACTAAAGTCGCTTGCCGAAACTGAAAATAAATATTCTTTGAGATAAAAACCGTAAGACCATAAAAAAGACGATAAGGATAACGACAAAGACAACAAGAACCACGATAAAGATCACTGACACTGACCACGACAAGGATCGCGATAAGAACCATGACATAGACTATGATAAGGATCACAATAAGGACCATCATCACGACGACTACGATAAGGACCGTCATGGCAAACACAACATGGATCATGATATTTAACATTACAAAGAAAACAAGACAAAAACAAGAGTGCCTCGATAACGACCAATACAAAGACAAAGACTATGATAAAGATCAATATAAAAGGCAAGGGCAACGATATGAACCAAGGAAAGAACAATAAGCACCACGAAAAGCATTATAAGGATCACAATGAGGATCGCAATAAGGACTACGATGAGGATCACGACAAGAAAGTATCATGACTTGGACCACGGTGCTTGACGTGGTCCTTGTCGTTGAATTTATCGTGAATCTTACCGTTTTGTCATGGTCCTTATCGTTATCCTTCTTGTCTTTGTTGTGAACCTTGTTTTCTTTGTCACGGTCCTTACCACGGTCGTGGATCTTGCCGTGGTTCATGTCGTGGTCCTTATCGTGATCCTTCTCTGGTCCTTGTTTTTTGTTCTTATCGGGGTACTTATCACAGGCCTTATTGTCTCTGTCGTGATTCATCCCTATAGTGGTCTTTTTTAAGTAGGTTATTTTACGACGATGTATCAACATCTTCGGTTATTTAGTGTCTAAATGAGGTGAAGGTGATAATGCCGATGAAATGAGTCCGGGGTCCAGCACCGAAAGTTACCCAGCATTTGCTCAAATTGGGTTGAGGCAAAATCCCGGAAAAACCTCAACCAGGTAACTTGTCCCGACCGGGATTCGAACTCGGGTCACCTGGTTTTGCGGCCAGACGCGCTAACCGTTACTCCACAGGTGTGCACTTATAGTGGTCGTTGTTGTCTTTGTCATGGACCTTATGATGGTCTACATTTGTCATTCCAGAATTATATATTGAGCATGCAAATAAACAGAGATCTTTAATACGAAAAAAAGACATCTCATAATATTTTGTACCGGTGTGTAATTTAGGATAAGGTTGCGACGAGAGTAGGAGTTGTTTTCCCTCATTATTGTATTCTCTTCTTTCCCTTACACTCATTCAATATTTGCTGTAATCTCTTGCTACTGTCCACATATAAATTGATCTCTATTCCAATCTTTGAAACCTAATGACTTTATTTACTCGTAGTTCATTCAAAATTGACACTTTTACAACTCCTTTATTGATTTCCAGTTCACTTATATCGAACACACTGTTTCTAAACATACTTGTTGCTAATCTTTACTACGACATTATCCAATCGAATCGTCCACACCTGTGAAGTAACGATTAGCACTTCTAGCCGCGAAACCAGGTGGTCCGGGTTCGATTCCCGGTCGGGGAAAGTTACCTGGTTGAGGTTTTTCTGGGGTTTTCCCTCAACCCAATATGAGCAAATGCTGGGTAACTTTCAGTGCTGGACCCCGGACTCATTTCACCGGAATTATCACCTTCATCTCATTCAGACGCTAAATAACCTTAGATGTTGACAAAATAACCTACTAAAAAAAATAAATCCAATCGAATCGCTATTGTATCCATTTCTACACTACCCAGTACATTTTCATTTTTCACTTAACATGCATATACCACTGTATTTCTCATAGGCAATTAGAAAATAAAAAGAATATAGTTAATGCATTAATGCATCTAGTGGTCATTCGATTGCAAATCTTGGACACAAACATTGCTCTGAACGTCTTTATGAAGAGTCGAAACTAGATGCTGTTAGATTCAGTTACAGCTTCAATTTCCCACTTGACTATGCACGACCTCATACCAATGTCCTGAACAGATTCCGCAACCAACAACTCCAGTTCTCGGGTTATACGAGTTCTTTGATATGTGAGTGTGTATTCTCGTATGTTATTACCTAGCATCGCTCACGGTTATAGTAGATTACATTTGTCTGCAAAGTACAGATATCTACATAATACTGTGTAACAGGTGCATTTCAATTCATCCAGTTTCAGTAAAATACGCATATTTCTAAGATAATTTTATATTTGAAACAATTTACATTATAAACGAATATTATAATTATTGTAGAATATTTAAGAGATCACATTATTCAAAATGAAACAGCGAGTATACTGACTTCCATGCTGGAAATCAAATTAAATTCTCAATAAATATTGCTCTTTATTTTACTGCACAGTGCAATGTTCACATAGACGTTGCTAAAGAATTTAATAAAACTGATTCAGTAGCTAACACCCAGACTGTACTGAACTGAAAGTGGCACTCAATGATAGCAAAATTTAGAATATTATGAACGGCAAGTATAAACAAATAGTGGCACCGAAATGGTAGTGAAACAGATAAGAATGCTGGGCAGATAAAATTGATCGAATAACTGTAATGAACTGGTGGTAATGAGCTGGTAGAAAGTTTGTAGTTGTACCGAACTGGTACTAGTGGAGCGGATAGTGATACAGAACTGGTATTATTGGAACGGATAGTGGTACCGAAATGGTACTAGCGGAACGGATAGTGGTACCGAACTGGTAGTGGAACGGATAGTGGTACAGAACTGGTAGTGGAACGGATAGTTGCACCGAACTGGTACTAGTGGAGCGGATAGTGGTACCGAACTGGTACTAGTGGAACGGATAGTGGTACAGAACTGGTAGTGGAACGGATAGTTGCAACGAACTGGTACTAGTGGGACGGATAGTGGTACCGAACTGGTACTAGTGGAACGGATATTGGTATCGAACTGGTAATGGAACGGATAGTTGCACCGAACCTGTACTAGTGGAGAGGATAGTGGTACCGAACTGATACTAGTGGAGCGGATATTGGTACCGAACTGGTACTAGTGGAACGGATATTGGTACCGAACTGGTACTAGTGGAACGGATATTGGTACCGAACTGGTAGTGGAACGGATAGTTGCACCGAACTGGTACTAGTGGAGCGGATAGTGGTACCGAACTGGTACTAGTGGAACGGATAGTGGTACAGAACTGGTAGTGGAACGGATAGTGGTACAGAACTGGTAGTGGAACGAATATTGGTACCGAACTGGTACTAGTGAAGCGGATATTGGTACCGAACTGGTACTGGTGGAACGGATATTGGTGCCGAACTGGTACTGGTGGAACGAATATTGGTACCGAACTGGTACTAGTGAAGCGGATATTGGTACCGAACTGGTACTGGTGGAACGGATATTGGTGCCGAACTGGTACCAGTGGAAAGCATAGTGGTACCAAACTGCTAGTGAAACGGTTATTGGTACCGAACTGGTAGTGAAACGGATAGTGGTACCGAACTGGTACCAGTGGAAAGCATAGTGGTACCAAACTGCTAGTGAAACGGTTATTGGTACCGAACTGGTAGTGAAACGGATAGTGGTACCGAACTGGTACCAGTGGAAAGCATAGTGGTACCAAACTGCTAGTGAAACGATTATTGGTACCGAAATGGCAGTGGAACGGTTAGTGGTACCGAACTGATAGTGGAACAGATAGTGGTACTGAACTGTTACCGGTAGTGAAACAGCTAGTGGTATCGAACTGGTAGTGGAACGAATATTGGTACCGAACTGGTACTAATGAAGCGGATATTGGTACCGAACTGGTACTAATGGAAAGGATAGTGGTACCAAAGTGTAGTGGAACGGTTATTGGTACCGAACTGGTAGTGAAACGGATAGTGGTACCGAAATGGTAGTGGAACGGAAGTGGTACCGAACTGGTATAGTTGGGATAGTGGTATCGAACTGGTAGTGGAACAGATAGTTGTACTGAACTGGTAGTGGAACTGGTGCGATTAGTGTACGGGTTTTTTACTGAGCTAGTAGGTGTAATATTGCAGAACTCAGGACAGCGGTATTGAATTGTACGCAGCAAGTTTCTGAACTGTCACGGTTAATGGACAGGGACTATTACTTATATACTAATAGTGTCATTCATACCGGTATGACATTCATATGTTCTGTTACTGAAAGCCATGCAGATAGTGTTCTGTTACTGACTGCAATATTAAACAGGGTGACATTGCACTCATACATTCATATTACTTATGCAGTTTAATTCTCTATGCTTTGTATGTTCTATGCTATGTCACTTTATACTATGCTGTACTATTATCACTGTACCGTATAGTCATGTTGTTGTCACCAAATTCTTGGTTCTGTAATAAATTCACTCTGTGATTGATGTCAAAGACAATTACTAAAGTAGTGGTAACGTAGTGGAAAGAGGAATTCGAGAAATTCCAAAGGGAAATGTGCGATGCACAGACTACGATGTAACACGAGTTCCACTTCAGTTGTCGGGATTTGAAGCCAATCCACTTGAGTGGAAAACCAGGTCACAACAGCGCAACTACATGGGCAACATATGTGCATAGTCTCACATCACGTACGTACAGAGAGAACTCCAATTTTATAAGCAATATGTTCATACATAGCATACATTTATGAATATACTTTGTGTCGTAATACCTGTATATTTATATGAAGACGACGGAATATTACGAAATATGGGACACCGAGGTTTCAGAACACTTCACTGATAAACGGCATATTTGTTTAAAATCGGTTATTTTGCACAATATATCGATGAAAGTGCTGTTGTTAAGAAATTTTGATTAAAATGACGAAAGTGATATAATTATTATGTACATCGTACCATACTTTATTGACCATTCCTATTCAAACGGTTTCAAAAGGTGAACTTTTTATGTCTGAGATTGATGCCATACTGACACAATCGACATAGTATAAATTTTAAACAATAACAATAGCTATATCACTGAAAAAATAAATTTATTTTATTCTGAAAGCACGTGGTGGTAAACGCATTCATTTTAACGTGATATTAAAAATACCTTTGTGACTTAATATTACATTCTAAAAATAATATGTAACCACACGACCGTATGTTTAAATTAAATGTTATAACAATTTGACAGTTTCATTGGAAATTAATAGCTTGACGTTATCCTGTCATAAAATATATGGTATGCGAGACTGTTGTACCTTTACACACTTTTCACATTTCATTTTTCTTTAATTTGGGGAAATTAAATTTTTTAAATAAAAAGTGCTTGAAATAATTATTCAAGATGCGTTTACAATTTCCTGTACGTATTTTCCTGTTTTACAGATTTATTAAGGATGGAAAAAATAAAATGAAGGGATATGTAATGTGTTCAAAGGTACAACAGGCTCATGTACCTTGGAATATACTCTCTTGTAAGTAGGAACACATGGAATATGGGTGGGAATGACTGTAAAAACTCACAGTCATATTTGAAATATATTTGCAATTATAAACCAGAGCAGGCTTCTCTGATTGATATATAATATATATAATTTCAGGTATGTATTTCCCACATGCAGACAATCAAAATAGTTCATTACAACATGTGTCCGGAAATGCTTTATTTCCGAGTTATGGCCTTCACAACATTGAAATTCACCGGAACGTTTTTCTTTCCGCAGGTCGTTGCCGTCAAAGGAGACAGTAAGAGGGCACTCTGACAGTTCATTCCGAGGCGAAGGTTGCATTCAGTGTTGTGTTGGCGTTAGACTGTGCGACATGTATTCAAATCAAGAGCTGGCAGAGATACACTTCATGTACGGTAAGGCGGACGGCAATGCTGCGCTGGCTCGTCGTTTGTACCAGGAGAGATACCCACAGCGACAATGTCCAGATCGGAAGACATTTGTACGTCTCCATTACCGTCTGTGCGGGTATGGAAAATTTAACTCTCCTGGTTTGGGAAGGGGACGACCAAGATCTACAACTCCAGAAGTACAGGAGGAGATTCTGGAGGCTGTGAACATGACTCCTTCTATCAGCACACGAAGGGTAGCGTTGCAAGTCAATGTTCCTCATACGACTGTCTGGAGACTGTTGAAAGAGTATCAATTGTATCCTTATCATTTGCAACGTGTACAGGCCCTGTCACCTGTCACCAGCAGATTACCCTGCACGAGTTAGGTTCTGTCAGTGGTTCTTGCAGCAGTGTGGTGTAAATCCGAACTTTCCTGCCTTACTATTATTTACAGATGAAGCATAGTTCACACGAGATGGCATAACAAATTTCCACAATCAGCATGTATGGGCATATGAGAACTCACGTGCAACTGTTCCATCTCATCACCAGGTGCGGTTCTCCCTCAACATGTGGGCCGGTATCATTGGTGATCGATTAGTTGGAACCCATGTACTTGTAAACAGACTTACTGGGCAGGCGTACACAAACTTCCTGGAAAACACCATACCTCATGTTTTAGAAGACACTCCACTGATCAACCGTCAACACATTCACTTCTTGCATGATGACGCTCCTGCACACTTCAGTCGTACGGCTCGCCGGTACTTGGATCGAAGGTTTCCTGATCGATGGATAGGAAGAGGTGGCCCAATTGCTTGGCCTCCACGCTCACCTAATCTGAACCCTCTCGATTTCTACTTGTGGGCCCATTAAAAATCATTGGTTTATTCGTCTCCGGTGCCTGATTTGTAATCCCTTTGGAATCGAATTGTGGCATGTTCTGAGGACATACGCAACACTCCTGGAGTTTGGGATCGTGTTCGCAGGTCAATGAGACATCGATGTGAGGTCTGTATTCAAGCAGGAGGTGGACACTTTGAACATCTTCTGTAATGACAACGACCGCGGAAAGAAAAACGTTCCGGTGAATTTCAATGTTGTGAAGGCCATAACTCGGAAATGAAGCATTTCCGGACACATGTTGCAATGAACTATTTTGATTATCTACATGTGGGAAATACATACCTGAAATTATGCCCCGTAATTTTGAAACACCCCGTATATATATGTATTATTTTAATGTACCTAAGTACATAAATGCAGATATTCTGCGTCATCATACGATGAAAGAGTGATGGAACGGAGAAAAATTCTCTCCGGCGCCGGGATTTGAACCCGGGTTTTCAGCTCTACGTGCTGATGCTTTATCCACTAAGCCACACCGGATACCACCCCGGCGTCGGACAGAATCGTCTCAGATTAAGCTCCAAATCTTGGGTTCCCTCTAGTGGCCGCCCTCTTCACTACGTCATAGATGTCTATGAACGTAGGACGGAAGTCCACACATGTGCTGAGGTGCACTCGTTATGAGTGACTAGTTGGCCGGGATCCGACGGAATAAGCGCCGTCTTAAATCACGAAGTGATTTACGCATATCATCCGTTCCATTATTCTTTCATCGAACTGTCAAGGAAATAACATTTCTAACAACTGTTTCAACCTTCTTAAATCAATCGTGTTCACCACGAATAGGACTGATATAGATCAAACTTCTGTCCATTCCTTTCAAAATCACTCACTTTAACAGTTATAAAGATTTTCGACGCATGTGTAAATCCACGACACAGGGCGCTAGGCTATCCTATCGTATTTGTGCGCGCACGTACAAGTTGTATAAAACGGTAACATAAGTTACATACAGACACGTATTGAAGGCAATCTACCAATATCGTTTCTCACAATATAGTTTCCTTACATTGACCCTGCTAGTTCCCTTCTGTACATAAACTGCCTTGCGCGAAAATCGGGCTGGGTTAAGCCTCGCTTAGTACAGGGACATGGTCTTCACAAGAAAGCTCAGCACAAGTGGATTTAAGACAAAGTTGCCTCATACGCTAGCCGTAACAGGCATTAAAGGGATGCATATATAAAGTTGTAGCGGTCTACTAACTTCGGCTGAAGAATATTTGCACTCAAAAGACTTACATTTCAGATGTTTTTTAACTAGGTTATTTTACGACGCTTTATCAACATCTTAGGTATTTAGCGTCTGAGTGAGATGAAGGTGATAATGCCGGTGAAATGAGTCCGGAGTCCAGCACCTAAAGTTACCCAGCATTCCCTCATATTGGGTTGAGGGAAAACCCCAGGAAAAACCTCAACTAGATGACTTGCTCCGATCGGGAGTAGAACCCGGACCACCTGTTTTCGCGGCCAGACGCGCTAGCCGTTACTTCATATGTGTGGATTTCAGATGTTTAGGTATGTAAAATTTGTGGAAATACTTATGCACATTGAAATATTAAAGATTTTGTTCCATATGATTTACTAATAAAAATGTTATCTTGCATGTTTGAAATCAAGTTCAACCGAAGACAATCCATTTTAACGAGAAACTTTTGAAATTTTCTCGCCTTTCTTCTCCCGTCGATTTATTTTAGTAGGTTATTTTACGACACTTTATCAACAGCTTAGGTTATTTAGCGTCTGAATGAGATGAAGGTGATAATGCCGGTGAAATGAGTCCGGGGTCCAGCACCGAAAGTTACCCAGCATTTGCTCATATTGTCTCCCGTCGATTGTGGAAGTAAAGCCAAACATGATAGTTACTGTATGTAAATAATCCTTTATTCAATAATTCTACATACAGATCAGCTTTTTTTGTCCGTTTCGAGGTATTAGTAAAAGGTTACACATCAATAATGATTTGTAAAATGTGGAGGTAAAAGAGTTGATCATCATCATCCAAACAAGTATAAGGCCCAAGGTCCGTTACGGTCTCAGTGAGTCATTCTCGGCCCACTTTTTTTTGACGACCTAAAGACTCCTCCCTTGGTGATGGTATTGAAGCATGGCTTTTGGAAGTCTATTTCGATTCATTCGTTGGACATGGTTTTTCCACTGCAGTTGGTACTTGTTTATAAACTGTCAGACTGGTTGTAATTAAAGTTCTTGATGATATTCTCATTTCTTTTGTGGTCCAAGCGACTATATCCTAGTGTTGCTCTCATAAATTTCATTTCTCAGGCCGTTATTCTGCTGATATCCGTACTACTCATTGTCCATGCTTCACTTCCGTAACCTAGTACAGGTCTAGCTAAGGTTTTATACAACAGAATCCTGCATAACCGGTTACGAAAGGTAGAAGAGACATATTCCTACTGAACCCCTGGCGCTATAGACAGTATGCGAAGCTCTTGAGTCTCGCGGAGTGGTCCAATGTTCAGTTTAACGAATGCCCGAGTCTCACTCGGTGGACGGCTCTGGATCATGAAAGTTGATAATATTGAGCCATCCGGGAGTCCCGAGAATCTTGCAAGGATGCGATTATCATCATGTACCTTTCAAATGATATTTCCTCCTCTCTCCTCATTGATTGAAGCACGCATCATGAAGCTACAATCATTAGACTTGAGAGTGCTTTTATTTTTGTTAATAACTTTTTATCTCCCTAAAAACAATTTATTAGAGAAATAATAATACATCCACTTAAAATAATTAAAATACATGGGTTACATTAATAACTGCTCTTTCAGAGGTAGCCTATGTATTTTGAGTTTAAAGTATGAACGTTACAACAGTATGTGTATATTTGCTCTTCAATTTTGTAAGTAATTGTAAGCTAATTTATTTTATTCTTGTATTTGTTTACATGTCAGATTTGAATCCTATAGATTCAAAATCCCCTATATCCACTTTCACAAATTAAAAGATTTTGACAGTAACTGGTGGCAAATAGAGGAAATTTTGAACCTAACAGTGACTTTTAACAAACCTTTTGCTTTAAATTCAGTGGCTTTTTGAATTCAAACTATATAAATCATTAGAATTCATTCTTTGCAAGCAATATGTGGGCATAACTCAATTATGAACAAAATGGTCTTTAGGGGGTTTTGAATCTAGAGGATTCATTTCATCTATGCATTACACTTATTTCCTTTGTTGTTACCGGTGTCCATTAGTAGATTTATATATTAGTTACGAAGATAAATGTACCAAAGTGTCCAATCAATTATAATTCTATTTCAAGCTAACTTACTTACTTACGGCTTTTAAGGACCCCGCGGGTTCATTGCCGCCCTCGCATAGCCCGCCATTCGTCCCTATCCTGTTCAAGATCAATCCAGTCTCTATTATCACATCCCACTTCCCTCAAATTCATTTCAATGTTATTCTCCCATCTACTTCTGGGCCTCCTAAAAGATCTTTTTCCTCCGGCCTCCCAACTAATACTCTATATGCATTTCTCGATTCGCCCATACGTGCTACATGCCCTGCCCATCTCAAACGTCTGGATTTAATGTTCCTAACTATGTCAGGTGAAGAATACAATGCGTGCAGTTCTGCGTTGTGTAACTTTCTCCATTCTCCTGTAACTTCATCCTTCTTAGCCACAAATATTTTCCTAAGAATTTCAAGCTACACTTTTTTAATTAGGAAAAGTAAATTTCTTTCAATTGTTACTCCATTTGTGTAGTTACAAAATGCCATCAGAGTTCCTGTATGATGAAATGCGCTTGGTATTCTGTCCTATATATCTGTGGTTCTGTCTAGCCAGGCGCAATCGTTTCAAGGACGGATATTCGAACGAATGTCCAACCTGCCCGGTTGATCCGCGATCGGTCGAACAGAAACCGCTTCTAAGAGCTGTTCTGCAGCACTCTGTTATACAAACGTATTCTTGTGTGTACTAGGGAGGTCTTCATAATTTTGTTGACTATTCCCATTGTTTTATTGTATTTGCAATTTTTTATATTGCTTTCAAGTCTCATACGAGTTGAACATTTTAATTCAAAATCTTACTATTACACATTTAAAGAGACTTTCCGATGTAATGTGTAGACTACCAATCAGGTAAAAAAACTCGAGAACGAGTATGAACTGCGAACCGTATTACCAATTTGTTTGTTAGCCGTGTTGCCTATGCTGCTCTATTATGATAAGGAAAATAATAAATAATTCCCGGAAATTCTATTGGTATCTCGTGAACTGTATTGAATGACCTCTCATGTTTTATAGATAACGCTCTATTACTTTCCCCCTTACTGGCATGAAAAAGAGGAAGGGACACAAGGATCGAGAGAATATCACATGATGCATTCGTTATTGGGTTGGTCATATATCGAGGAAGAAGAAAAGCTTTCGGAGGGTGGGAACATGAGGGGTATGGAGGTCATGACACCAATATTCAGCCCCTCCACACTTCAACACTTTATAGGGGTTGTTATATGTTTCAATCTAGTTCTCTGTTGCCAATCTCCAGCTCTTGTCGCCTTTATTATAGGATAGCAATAGCGCGTCATCTCTATTGAAAAAGCTTCCAGCGCCGCCAATCAATGAGACCAGCAACTTTAATCTCACTTTCAATTCGTACTTCTATTTGGTCACTTCTGTTTGAATTATAGGACAAAATTAGATGATTTTATATTGCCACGAGTTCATACTATTACACAGTTTATCACCATCATTATAAGGTTTTTCATTCTGATGTAGAGCAGTCAAATTTTAATACAGTTTTGTAGTTTTTAAAATTTTTTTTTTTAACGAAACTACTACGTCGAACAACACTATAGGCCTATGTAAAAATCTGAATTTTCATGCTATAGTTACATTGTGTTTAAGCAAAATATTTGTCACAGTTTAATGAATAACCTGTTTATGTAGGCTAAGTGGAAACTATGTTCGTAAACGTGTTGTCAAACAGTTTCCGATCTGTGCAGCCATTTTCAAATGAAATTTCTTTTGGGCAGGGTACGCTTGAAACACTATCAAACAAAATTTTGTGATGGGTGTTCTAAGAGGGCTTGTTGTTACGGAATTGTGTACGTTGCTATGTTAAATAAATAAAATTGTTGATGTCTGCGGTTTTCTTCACTCATTCATAGCATTCCACCAAAGGGCCGGTCTTTCACTGCAAAACCCAATATTCTCCAATCATTCCTATTTTCTGCCTTTCTCTTTCTCCTCATATGATCCATATATCTTAATGTCGTCTATCATCTGATACCTTCTTCTGCTCCGAACTCTTCTCCTGTTCACCATTCCTTCCAGTATATCCATGTATCTACTTTTGTTAATTCCTGTGAGTTTTATTATGGATGCTTTATCTGTGCAGTAATGTTGCATTTTATACCATACGTCGATAAGTAATCAATTCTACATACAATTTTTAAATGAATATTAATAAAATTGTCTGCCGATAAATATACTGCCAGGACGCCGCCAGTATATTAGAAACTACACACTTAGATTTTTCCCGAGTTTGAGGGAAAGTTGCAAGCGTATATATCCATCAAAATCTCAAATCGAATTTTTTGTAATGTCACTGTACTTTCCGAGAGAAAGTAAAGTTTGATAACACTGCAGCCAGTCGGTGTACAGTTGTAGCATATTCATACCACGTGATTTGTGGTCCAATAAATGATGGTTGGACAGATACTTAGACGGGTGGAAGGATGGATTGATGAAAGGGCAGATGTGTTGACAGCTTGATGGATAGGTACCTGCATGCGTAGAATATTATGACGCGAACTTTTGGGGGTGTGTAACCACTGCGGTCTCATGGGTATTTTCAGCATGTCGTGTTGGGGATTCTCCGACGCTCTTGAGCTATGCGTTTCAGCTGCTGTAGAAAATAAAAGTATAGCCTACTTGTCTACTTTTAATGTAAATATATATTTCAGCTAATTTTTTTCATGTTCAGCAAAATGAATTTTATTCTTCAATGATTTAATAATAGTACATTATGCAACGAGCCTATAATGATAGTAATTAAGACGCGAGTATGTTTATGAAACGAGCGCAAGCGAGTTTCATAATTTTCATACGAGCGTCTTAATTACCATTATAGGCAAGTTTCATACGACTTTTTATGCTCGACCATATTTCTAACTTGAAATTATTCATAAGTATTCATGTTATTGTTATCTAAGTGAGCAGCGGAACTGACCTTGTGCAATAGCCTACCTCGTAAATTGTGAGATGTGCGCAGACGCGAAAGTATTGATTTTTTCCGAGAATCAGATGTCAACGACCTTGATATAATCTAGAGAGTAAAAGAAAGCTCAATCTTGTTATAACCTTGAAATTGAATTATACATTGAAAAACGAGATGAAAAATTGAATTTATTTGAATATTATTTACAATTAACGCTAATTATTGTAGTAACAGAACTGAATTTATTTCAAATGTAGGTTATTTATTGTGCAATTGGTGAAATCGATACTTGCGCTTTCATATGGTGCTTTTCTGATTGGCGGAACACCTGAACTTTAATGAATAGGTGTACTTTAATGAGGTCCATTAAAGGGCTGCTACCAGGTGTATAATTACTACATTTCGGTATGGCCGAGCATAAACATAAAAACAAAGGATATTTTCCATTACGCATTAATATTATAAATGATAAACACTGGTCCGCCGATTAAATAGAATGAGATTGAGATCAAAGAAAGGGGAAAAAAGTGGTCTGTTGTGACAAGAATCCAAGGCCCCACATACCGGTAAGGCATCCTGTCACAAAGTAGCCTATATGGGTGTCACATTTTACAACAAATAAATTATCCTGAAATCGTCATGGAGATCGTGTCTGCAAAAAAAATCAACAAATGGATTCAAACTCCAGAGAAGACTATGTAGTAGCTAAACTAAAAGGGGATGGTCTATTGCATATACATGAATGAAAATAAAATATACCACAGTGACTTTTTATCTAACATATGTTGTGTTTTGCATAGCGTACCATCATGTAAAAAAGGAATATCCCAGGTCCAACTCTACATTTTGGTGAATTTTAGTCTTGGAATGTTTGTCAACTCAGGTCTTCAATCGACAATGTAGTGAAAAATATTGTGCACAGATAGGTGTTAAAGTATTCTATATAGTAAAACAATTGCAAGCTGCAATCAGAATATAACCTGCAAAAGTAATTAGACCCAATCGACATTTAACATGGTACCTCTAATATAGGCATAAAATTTCAACAGTTATCTTCTAGGAAGTACAATTATTTACTTTTTCTACTGACATTTAACTAGTGAATTCCCTTTCAATTGAAACCTAAATATCTGTTCGCATTATATCTTAAATTGCTTTCAGCATCCACAAATTCCTCAGAATAAAATAGATTTCAAATTCGTAATAAAAGATGAGCCAATGAAACGGGCGATTTTCAGATTCGTGTCTTTTCGGTTGTTGTCGGGTGTTTTAGTTGTTACATGCAACAAGGTATTCTTCATTAAATAGATTTGTTTATAATGGATCCTTGTACGGGTGAACAACGTGTTTTGATATTACGGCATATTACAAAAATAATTATATTTCCTTTACTGCACAACGGCTATATCGACGTCATTAGAATATCCATCGCAATGATCCAACCATTAGCCTAGGCAATAAAAATCTGGATTTAGAATTCTGAAGTAACTGGTTCTGCGTTGAAGAAGTCTCCACGTAAGCAACGATCTGTACGTACCCCGGGAATCATCAACGCCGTAAGAGTTGCTATGATCCGTAGTCCTAAACGTTCTGCCCGTCGTCATGCAATTTCACTTGGCTTGTCAAATACCAGTATACGAAGAATTCTTCATAAGGACTTACACATGCATCCATATAAAATTCAAGCAGTGCAGGCATTAAAAGATGCTGATAAAGTAAACCGCACCACTTTTGTCAACAATTACTGGATCTGAATAATTTCGAGGGAAAAATTGTTCCGGGCCGAGTATCGAACCCGGGACCTTTGGTTAAACGTACCAACGCTCTACCAAATGAGCTACCCAAGAACTCTACCAGACACCGATCTAGTTTTTCCCTCTATATCCACAGGCCTCAAAGTGGGCTGACAACCGTCAAGCAACCAACGTTGAGTGCACACCAATTCTGTGTGACTTTAATTGTGGTTTTCTGTTAACGAACAGTGACGTGTATTACACAAATCGAGCTTTCAGGTCTAACTCCCTGTAAAGTTGATTTGAATAATTTCGAGGGAAATATTGTTCCTGGGCCGAGTATCGAACCCGGGACCTTTGGTTAAACATATCTGAAAGCTCGTTTTGCAATTACTGGATCTAAATGTTAAGGAATACATTGTCCACAACATGCTAATGAGTGACGAAGCTCATTTTCATCTCTTTGGATACGTCAATAAACAAAACTTTCGATACTGGTCACCAACTAACCATTATGAAATGCATGAGGAATCATTACACATGTCAAAGTCACAGTTTGGTGTGCAATACCGTCATTTGGAATCATCGGTCCTTATTTCTTTGACGACTATATTGTGACATCTGTTACTGTAACATCACAGCGATATGTCTGAATGATTCAAGAATTTTTGTCTCCACAAATTGCCAAAAATCCTCTCATCAATGGAAACACGTGGTTTCACCAGGATGGTGCGACCAATCACATGGCTAGACTTAGACTTGAAGAATGTGTGCAATGAAATGTGTCCCACCTGCGGTATGTAGTGTTCAGAAAATAAGAATTTCATGAGGTACAGGTGAATGTTATTGTGTATATTACTTTAAGTGTAAAGTGAAAGTTTCGTTTCAAAGTAATCAATGCAATAATTATTAAAGTTTTAAAATCGCCCGTTTCATTGCCTCACCTTGTATAAATGCGGGATCAATAATATATCTGTTTCAATAATGCTTAATGCTAGAAAGATGGCCCAGTCCCAAGCGAGGATCTTGTCGGGGATTGTCAACGCGCATTTTCCGAGTACATTCAGCTCCAGCTGAGTGCCGATATTTGTCGCAGTTTGACCGAGTAAATGAAACAGCTTTGTAAAAAAAAGCGCGAACAAAATTGCACAATTACGCGAGTTATCCAGCCAGCACATCGTCCCTCCCCTCCAACAGCGTCATTCCCTTTTCGGAGAGATTTTTGTTTCGCACATAAACAGAGCATGCTCAGTGTGATAGCATATTTTTTACAATGAGTGAAATACTGCTGGAAATACTTTTTGTTCCTGTAAAAGAGGACTCTTCCAACAGTTTTAAAATTATACACGCCATGTCCAATATTTGTGTATCGTTAGTACGAGCGTAGGCTGATGAAGAGCAAGCATGAGAATGATACTTTTTGCTGGCAGATTCTATTTCAAATATAAGTGATTAATTTACCTGAAATTCTACATTTTCATTTCCTATACGAAGACAGTACATGTGCGTCTCTTAGTGTATCAATTTGTCTTGCGCAGTCAAAATGTTTGGCAGGTGTATGTTTATCTCACAAAAATGAGGATGAAGAAACTAGCAAATGTGGTCTAATTTTCTTCTTCTTCTTCAGCAACAAAGATTAGACCTATTCCTTCTTCAAAGTTGATGCCTTCCAACTATCTTAATCTGGATCATCCAACATTTCCCTTCCCAGTGGTGTATAATTTAGTAACAGTTTAGGTAGTCTATTATTTTCTATTCTTGTTTTGTATGTTTGTACCGACTTTGTATTTGATTTGAAATTTTTTCTGTAAGATTAAAAATGTTTAGTTCTGGTCTAATAATGTGATTTCTAAAATGATCTAAAGAGTAGTAGCAGTAGCAGTAGCAGTAGCAGTAGTAGTAGTAGTAGTTTGCCTGGCAGAGTTAAGGCCATAATGCCTTCTCTTTCACTCAACCAGGTTTGAATACATACATACATACATACATACATACATACATACATACATACATACATACATACATACATACATACATAAGTGTTGTGCCCAAGAAGAGATCTTTAATTTCAAACCCATCATTCTCCAATCTTTCCTATTTTCTCCCTTCCTCTTAGTCTCCGCATATGATCCATATAAGTTAATGTAATAGTAGTACATGGCGCGTCCTCACGTTGCGGATAGAGGGGACGGCCTCCAGATGTGGAGGGTGCTGCGAATATATTGAATAAGCAGTCGTGGACAGCCGATAAGGGGTGGTCCTCCAGCTTGGGGGTTGGGTGAAGGGCTAACAACCCATCACTGTTACGAAACCATACAATAAGGATAGGGACTGATGCCGGGCTTATGTGAGGGCGGCAATGAACCTGCAGTTTCTTTAAAACCCATTTGTAAGTGAGTAAATACTCGTATGTAAGTAAGTAACTAGTAGTAGTAGTAGTAGTAGTAGTAGTAGTAGTAGTAGTAGTAGTAGTAGTAGTAGTAGTAGTAGTAGTAGTAGTAGTAGTAGTAGTAGTAGTAGTAGTAGTAGTAGTAGTTTTATTTTGCCTGGCATAGTTAAGGCCATAATGCCTTCTCTTCCAGTTAATCAGGTTAGAATAATATAGACTATAGGAAATACATAATTATGCAATAGAATACAAAACAACACAAAAAAGGTACCTTAAAAATTACATATAATATAATAGGAAATTACAAATAGTCGAGATCAGGTTACATAGTATAAGGAGAATATAAATTAAAGTAGAAAATTTCATCAATCAAAATTAGCTGCTTAATATAAAGGGAATAGGGTAAATTAGGGTCTGTTGGACAGTCGGGCATGTTGGACACTTTGTACTTTAATGTGTTACCTCGCCACTTGTGGGCACCACATTCTGACGGGGCTACTTCCGTCATTGACCTCTAGCAGAATGTGGTGCCCACAAGTGGCGAGGTAACACGTTAAAGTACAAAGTGTCCAACAGACCCTAATTTACCCTATATATTTAATTTATGAGACAAACTGCTGGAGATAAACAAGACAATTAATTCACTTGAGATATTATATACAGTTAGTATACTAATAGGAGAATACATATGTGGGTTACAAGACATAAAATGTTGAATAGCAAAAACATACTATACAAAAGAGTGTAGCCAGCATCACCTCGGAGTAATTTCATTTCACTAGATTCAATTTGTTTTTGTTTTAGTACTTAAGATTTTTAGATTACATGTTTCCATTACTCTGTGAAGTTAGCAAGCTGCATTCTGTAATTTATTTTCAGTTCGTGTGACAACTATTCGGTCGTATAGTATTTAAGAGACTTTTACCTATACTTAACCCACATGTATTTAATCTTTTTCATTTTTCTGTATCTGTATATAAACATGGTGAGATTATTTCCGAAGACATTGAGCAAAAAATGTCATACAAGCTTGTGTGCTAATCTCAATATTTTCAGAGTTACACTATTTTGAAATTGTTTGTAAAAATACCATTATTCTTTAGTTTCAAGGGTAAAAGAATATTACAAATAAAGACTGAACTATTCAGGAGTATCATTGCTTTAATTAACTAGTATTCTGAAGCTAAAAATGTGTTGTAAATTCCATAGTTGCTTAGTAGAGAATTTTTTTCGATTTTAACCACAAAATTACATTTTTCTTACTCATTATCAGAACTATGTTACAAATCACGTAACTCTTGTAAATTCTATAAGACTGTACATTAGGATGCACAATTAAACTGTAAAGAATCAAGTTCCTAAAGTTGTGATTTGCAAAATTGTTGTGATAAGTGCATAAGAATTATGTAATTTTTAGTTAAAAATTGAAAAACAAGATCTGTACAAAACAATTAACAACATATTTTTAGCTTGAGAATATTAACCAATTAAAGAAATGATACATCTGAATAGTTCTTCCATATTTGTAATATTCTTTAACCCTGAAAACTAAAGAAAAAGGTATTTTACTAAAAACTTCAAATTAGTGTAACTATGAAAATACTGAAATTAGGGCACATGTTTATGTGACTTTTTTTTATCAGAATGTCTTCGGAAATAAGCTCCGTTAGTGGTAAATCCTCATGAATCACCCTGTGTATTAAATAAAGTTGGTGATAGAGGACATCCTTCTCTTATGTCTTCGTCAATACTTATTCTCTGTCTGTACTGTAATGGTTGTCGCTGAGGGTCTACGAGAGAGAGAGAAGAGCAGGAAAGTCTTCATATAAATATTACATTCTCGATAGGATATTGTACCTTCAATTTATTATAATAATCATTTACTTTCCATGTTAACCTGATTTGTACTTAATGAAACAAAACCAGAATAGTTAAACATAGTAAACCTCTAATACCCCGCGGACAGCATAGCACCAGAGAACCGTTAAATAATAACTGGATATACAAAATACAAGTAGTAGAAATCATCTTTAAATTTGATCTTCCGTGAATTAACTGGAACTAGTAATGGAGAAAAGAAATTAAATACCGATATATTGATAGTGCAATATATTGCAAACATAATTTCGATACACGATATATATCGCAGGAAATGTATCAATATATCGAACGATTATCGACATATCGCTATTTCGTAAGCAAATTGCATTTTCAGTCATACGTTTACTGTATTAAAATAAAATTACTTAAATTTTAATATTCCTTTTTACCATTGAAATTAACATCGTAAAAGTCAAAAGCATGAATACATTTTCAATACCATATGATGTAGGTTCTAACCTAAATAAAAAATAAATATTTTTATAATCGTAAAAATATTTTTTTTTCATATAGCAGAAGGATAGTGTTTTACTCTTTCCAATGTTCATTATTGTACAAGATACAGTAATGGAGGAAAAAAATGTTGAATATTTTCAAAAAAATTACTGCTCTAAGCTGTACCTAACCACTTAAAACAGTAGTAGATAAACCTCCTGTCTGTTTCACGTTTGGACATGCTGCATTTTGAATTTGGTGCTGCATATTAAACATTTTGAATTCGAATTCCAGTCCAGCCAATTAGAACAAGGTATTAAGTGAGGTTGCACAATTATGTAACTGTCCACTTTCAGTAGCGCCATCTCTCGGGAATTATCGGAGTTGTCTAGTGTGGATTTTGTTGTTGTTGATAATAATAAAAATTCCACAAAAATCGATAAATTTAAGAGAAAACCGATATATTATACAATATACTGACTACAAATTTCGATATCGATATATCGCTATATCGAAACGAAAATATCGGTATTTCGTAAAATCCGATATATCGTTCCCATCTCTAACTGGAACACGTCATTGTAGGAGACCGACGTTTTGACCTAAATTATAATTTATAACACAACGGACATTCTTATAAGTTATAAAGATTAATTCCACCTGACATTAAATTTGTAGATACCTAAGGCCGCCTTGCTAGCTCACTTCGCAGAGCTATGGCTTACGAAGACCGCAGATAGGAGTTCAAATCTAGGTGATGGCGGAGTTTTATTTGTAGTGGACAAAGATTGTGTGGGTTTTTCCACCAATAATCTCTACAGTTCCGCCTTCATTATTATCTCCGTTTCCTAAAGAAAAGAGCACCACTTGTATTGGTACGACGCCGAGTCAATCGTCTCCAGTGGAAGGTGTTCTTCGTTGTTTATCTAAGCGTTGGTAGATGGCAGTGACTGTAGTTTCTACACTACTCATATTTCTGCAAAATAAAGTGTACCAAAAACCTGATAGTAAACTTACATTATATGGTCAGTCTCTACAATATGTTGATCAAGTTAAATATTTAGGAGTCATTCTTGACAAACGCTTACTCTGGACACAACATATCAAATCCACTACTGCTGAAGCTACTGCTCGGACCTTTCAAATTTATTCATTACTACGATCTCCAGTGCTCAGTTTGAAACAGAAGACAAATCTTTATCGACAATTAATTCTTCCTATTGTGACTTATGCTTCTCCTGCCTGGTATTATGCATCTCGGACTACCCTCAAGCCACTCCAAACAACTTAAAACAGACCTCTCCGGATCATCCATGCCTGCGATTGGTTTACCAGCATGAAGATCTACAGATTGACTATCTCCACACTCATCTTCTACAAGCTACAAGACACTTCTACCAGAAACTTCATTCCAGTAACAACCCATCATTAGGAAGTTATGATCTTCGGCAGTTCACCAAATTCAGGACACCAAAATCTATCATTAATCCTTAGGCTTTTAGTTTATTGACTAGTTTTTCTTTATTCTCATTCTGATGGTATCACCACTGAATCTTGATTTAGTGGTTTTCTCCCACTTGTTTTCCTCTCATGTTGTTCAGTTTATATGGGTAGGCAAAAAACCTAGTGGTTTTGACACTACTTCTTTATCAATTATGTATTAAAAAAAAATCGAAAGCCTCGAAATACATTCTTCGAGCATTGTAATATTTTCGCTTTATTTTCGCATAACGAGGAAGGAAAATTTAATATACAGGCAATTGTTTTCAGATTGCTTCCTAAAGAATACTAATATATAACTGAAACATACACATCTCGCGTCCACACCTGTGGAGTAACGGTCAGCGCGTCTGGCGGCGAAACCAGGTGACCCGGCTTCGATTCCCGGTCGGAGGAAGTTACCTGGTTGAGATTTTTTCCGGGGTTTTCCCTCAACCCAATACAAATGCTGGGTAACTATCGGTGCTGGACCCCGGACTCATTTCATCGGCACTATCACCTTCATATCATTCAGACGCTAATTAACCTGCGATGTTGACACAGCGTCGTAAAATAACCAAATAAAAAAATACACATCTCGCAACATGAGTGGCAAAACTCTGTTACAAACGAGCTTTCTGGAGTCTACAGAATTTCTGCTTCATAGATATCTGTCAATAAAGATGTGAAAGTATGACGTCCGTTTGAAAGAACTCCTATTCATTTTTGTAATTTATTAGTTTCGTTGTTTTAGTTTCACTATAGTTACTATAATATAGAAAATAGTGACTTAATTATAGTTTTTAGTTAATGTCCATATAGTAAACTGAGCTGAACTGAGTTTTAATATTTTTACAACTATGCGTAGCTAACATCCCACAACATATGCACAGACATGCTAACTTCTCATGATGCCAGGCAAGTATGACCTGTTTTGAATGACAGTGCTTATTTCAATGTCATCCGTGAGTTGAAATGGATAGTCTCCAACGTTTTGTAACTGCCGATTGTTTCAATGAGGATGTCTCAAGATGGATTAATTTAGAAACCTACCCTTGCATCGTAACAGTTGAAAAACCATAAAAACCAAGCCACAAGGTAACAACCGTAGAAGTCTCAGACCTAATAACGTAAAAGTTTCTCAACACTGACTATAGTATTACATACAAACATTTATAATTTATAGATATTTAAGAACTGTACGTCTTTTGAACAGCATTTTAACCTAATGATTTAATGATAAGATATATCGTGAGGTTTCTGCAAAAACCCTGTAACTCCAATTTTGCTGAAAATGGAGTATTTGTTACCTGAATATGTAAAATGTTACGCTCCATCATCTGAGAAAACCCACTTACTCCTGTGAGATATAGTTTTGGAATTGTAGTCTTGGTCAGTTTTTAGTAAGTCCTAAAATGGCATTTTATTGCAAGGGAAAAGTCTTTAAATTCACTTAGTGGATTTTCACATAACTTTTATATAGTTACCTATAGCCTCTTTTATACAGGGAGAATCTTGCAAGTCAAACACAACTGATAATTAATATTATTAAGTTTTGCTTTTTAACAGAAATTGGAACGCGCCTTACGCATTTCTTGACTAATATTATTTCAGATAAAGTCAAACATGTTTCCATGTTCTGAGATAATTGTGGAGGACAAAACCGAATTCAGCATATTGTAGCACTTTTAATGTACAGTCTTAGAAGAAAGTGTTGTCGCATAGATACTTTGTAAGTCCCAGAAAGGAGGCAGTGCGCATGATCAGAGGACGAGCGACCTGGTTCACAAGAGAACTGCTAGTTTAGGTAATAAAATTAGTTTTGTTTCGTTGTATGTGTGATCATGCGCACTGTCTCCATTCTGGGACTTACAAAGTTTCCGTGCGACAAAACGTTTTCAAAGACTGTACCTAATTCAAGCTACTAACTTAAAAGTGATATAACAGAAGACTTTGGATTTTTTTAGTTGGTTATTTAACAACGCTGTATCAACTACTAGGTTATTTAGCGTCGATGAGATTGGTGATAGCGAGATGGTATTTGGCGAGATGAGGCCGAGGATTCACCAGAGATTACCTGGCATTCACCTTACGGTTGGGAAAACCTCGGAAAAAAACAACCAGATAATCAGCCCAAGCGGGGATCGAACCCTCGCCCGAGCGAAACTTCAGACCGGCAGACAAGCGTCTTAACCGACTGAGCCACGTCGGTGGCCGATTTTGGAAAGTGGACATAGTTTCATGAACGTTGACTCCATGTCTTAACATTACCTTATGTGGAATGCCCCCTGAGCACGAATATGTAACTTACTCTTTTTCGGGGGGGTGGTGGAGAGTTCTTATAATAAAAAAAAAATCAATATGTATCTTTGTTCTGGCAATAAAGTATTATTATTATTATTATTTATGCATTGTTCAATTGAAACAGCTAAGAAACACATTTCAGTTTATACAATGTGGGACTGGCTAAACATTTTTCGAGTTGCTACAGCAAATTCACGCAAAGAATACAAAAAAATCTCCCTTTGTTGTAAAAGATTTAAAATTTCAATGTTGACGTGAAAGAACTAAGTAAATAAGCACTAAAAAACAAGACAGCAGACAATGTAGAGAACAAAGTGAGTTTGCTGATGGTCAGATGTTTCAAATACTGTAAAGCACACCCTGATACTTAGTTCTATTGGTATGGCCATTCAAGTACTTATCAATTTATCAATACAAGTGGAAGAGGTCATCAAAAGAGATTGAATAAAAGGACTGAGCTGAAAAATGTATAGTAAAGATTTTCCAATAAGTAACCTACAGACCAAAAAAAAAAAAAAAAAAAAACTAGACTTGCTGAAACTTTGCAGAAGTGGACTACTAAGATTTATTTTAAATCATCCGTCCTCAAGTGAGGTTGACCACTGGGATCCGGAATTAACAAACATAAAAGATAAAGGGAAATGAAACGAGCAAAATAATGATTCGATTTGTATATTAAAATAAAAATTTACGTGTTAACATATAGATGATAGTGTAGAATTTGAAGAGAGACCTTCAGAATTTCCATTACAATCTTCTGAACCTCATAAAAGGGAATTTTAAAGGATATAATAATAATAATAATAATAATAATAATAATAATAATAATAATAATAATAATAATAATAGTTTTATTTTCCCTAGCAGAGTTAAGGCCATCAGTCCTTCTCTTCCACTCAACCAGGATTTAAAGTCGCTCCAAATAGTAAGCCTGTAACATCCCTGTTGTAAAGCTAAATGCCATATTTTTCACTGAGGTATGGAAGACAAGGTACATATTTAGCTCGCTTGTCATTATTTATCTGCAGTGCTTGATTCGTTTCTCGTTCAAAGCAAATCGTAGGGTTTAAGACCATCGCTTTATGAGTTCTTCTATTGATGGCAATCATATAGACTCTTCTATGAGAATCGTCTTCAGATACACAATGAATCTCATGTACTTCCCATCCTCTCTTCCTTAACAGGTTGCAATTGCTGTAGGGATACGGTGGTGTCTGTTGTTACGCAGTAGCTCTCCCTTCTTACAGAACCCCAGTACATGGCCAAGTGTTTCAGTCTCGCTGCAGCCGGGATGGCGACAACGGGTAGTACTGAAGGTTCTGCCATGGACAGATCTCACTGCGGTGACGTTGCAAGACATCCACAGCTGGTATAAACAACTACCCACCTCAGCATCATTTAAGGACCTGGAGCTTAAAACAGTGGTGGTAATGATTCAGACTGGGAGTATTAATAAATGTTTTTTCCGTAAGAAATCCTACAATTGTTTGTCCGGGAAGATCCAATAAGTCCATATTTTTTAAATGTTCTTCTCATTAATTGGTAATTAATGTAGTTGAATGTTCAGAATGTTATATGAATGTCATATTTCCTTTAGACAGTGTTGTTAGAAACATTTGTTTGAAATAAATAATTGCCACTTACATATTTCTATAATTTTTAGATTGCTAAAACTTCAACTCCGTTTCTCTCAAAACTTAGAAAAATGGAATTACAGGGTTTTCGCAGAAACCCCCCGATATATTTAATGTCTTGAAACGTTTTAAATTATAAACCCCAATTAAAATGTAATGTGAATGTGAAGTTTTAAATCAAAGATACAATGTTACTTGCTAACAACTCATGCTGTTCGATCCTTAGTTCAGATATTTCAGTTGAAGGCAATCATGGGAAACATTTTAATAACTACAAAGGTGTACACATATAGGTAACTTGAATATTAGTCCTGGGACTTCGGAATCTGATAACGAATCGAGAGCAGAGTACGAAATATGGGACGTGAGTAGGGGTTTGCAGCGAATATAGAAAATCTTTCTTAACAATACGTTATTGGTTTCATTATTGATATAAAATAACGATGAATTTAATTTACGAGCGTGGATATATTCTGTATTTCTTGTCCATGTTTCACTTCATCTAGTGGAAAACAGAGGCTCCCAAACTGTTTAGCAGTTCTTTTATAAATGCGTACTATTTTCCGAAGTAACACGTAATAACGGAGGTGTCAACCAGAACTTGTTCTATTTCTTCCTGGGATATTCCACATCTCCATATCCGCTATATGCGCTTCGTTATTAGGTCTATATGCATTTGTAGGGATTTTGATTAGAGCAGGCATGTCAATTGATGCCCATGGGAGCAAGCGCGCGCTTTAGAGCTCAGGAGAGCCTGAGCGCTTTACAGCGGAAAGAAAAGAGACAGACGAAAGAGGTGGTATATGCCGCTTGGTCGAGCTATATACAGGGATGGCCAGCACTGATTCAATAGATAAAGGGAAGAGAACTTATTGATATTTTTATTCAAAATAAATATTTTCTCAACTTTTTTTTATAGAAAAGTGAATTTTCAGATATACAGTAGTTATTTAGTAGCCTTACAGAATGTTTTCGTAAATAAAATATACCGTTTATACGTATTACTGAAGATAGTGTATTGAAAATTTTGAAAATATTCGCATGGAAATTGTTTGTAAGGAAATGAATTAACAAAGCAATTACTGTTACAACATTAGCAAAATATGCGTGCCCATGTGTTGTAAAAATGTCAGCCCTATAGCTTCAGCAGATTTCGAGAAAATAATTTAATATTCTGATGATGGAAGTTGCTCACCAATATCACCTTAAAAGCATAATGCGATATGAGTTTTGTTATGTAATATTAGTTACATTTAAAACATATACTTTGCTTTGTACTGTAATATTGTTTTGATTAGTTTATTCATTACTTTTATAAGGCTAAAGGTGCCATCAATATGAATTCCTACTTATCATGTCATACTCAATCTCTTTCTTTGGAATATCACTTTCTTTATGAATGATGTGTTTCATTCACTTAATACAGTATAATTATACTACTATGGAATTTAAGTGAATATTCCTTCTTAACTCTCTATTATGTTATTAACATTTAAAACGTAAGTGCAATATTGATAAATCAGTGTTAGTACTTTTGTTTTACAGACAATATAGATAATATCAAACAGAGAGAAACCATATAAAAATAACGGCATAAAATTTCACGTTCCGTTTGAAGTTTGTGCACCACTGTTTTTTTAATCCAACAGGCTGCTTATTCATATACAGAACCCTTCCTTTTCCATACTTAGCGCTTGCTGCCCGCGCACGACGTCAAGGTCAGAAAAATGCGCTTGCTTTGACACCACTGGATTAGAGGCATATGTTCTTGTTACACCTATTGATATTTCATGTGGGTACAATCATGCTGCATGTATATTTTGTCCAGTATATTCGATCTAATTTTTATCCGACAAATTTTCCTATTTTGTAACAATCTAATTCATCATCTTTTCACTTTTATTCTAGTTTACTTTTCTTTTCCCATCCATTAGACTTGAAAGAGAATTCTCCAAGTTTACTAAAGAAACTCCCTCTTGAAAATCAGCACGAGAGTACTATATTAATTTGCAATTTTCAATCTAGAGTAAAAACACAAATCAACACAGCTAGCAATATTTAAAAACCACAGAATAAGACTAAATATTTAAATTTAATTTTGAATCGTGATAAAGTTCGGCAATCCCTGACGTTAGTAGGTAAAGAATTCCAGAGACGAGGCATTTCTGCAGTGTAGGAAAATAAGTATAAAGAAGTTGTGTGGTGAAGGATAGAAAGAAGTGCTTGATGCCGGATACGAAGAGTTGTAAGAAACTGAATGAACGACTCCAAATAATTCGTAGTAATAGTGTGCATGATTTTAAATAGAAGATACAGTGAATGTATTGTTCTTTGTTCCTTCAGATGCACTCATAAAAGTAGTTAGAAAACGTTATATGGTAAAATTTACGAGTAATGCAGATGAATCGTATGCACACATTATGAACACGTTTTAGTCTCTCAGCTAAGAGTCAACTTACATTAGTTAACAAAGATTCACAATAATGGAAATGGGCCTTTACAAGCATCTGAATAAGATTATTTTTTAGACTAAGTGGTTGAAATTGTTTCATATTATCAAGGCGTGAAATAGAGAAGACATTTTTCGCATGTGTGTGTGTTACCTGACTGTTCATATTTAAATCGCTATCCATAAAAATACCAAGGTTTTTTTAACTGTTTCACTGTATTCAATAATAATTCTATTTGATTTAATATATAATATAGTACTACTATAGTGATACGTAGACGATTATATCTCATTACAATTGCTTGCGATTTCTCTGGGTTTATCTTTAATTCAAATTTGTGTGTTCACAGTGAAATCGAATTCAAGTCTTTGTTTATTTTATTTACTGTATCACTACCCTCGTCGAGATGAAAATGCAAATAAATTTGGGAGTCTTCAGCATTGTATCAGCAGTGATTTATGATTCTAGTCACGTCATTAATATAAATCATGAAGAATAAAGGTTCGAGCACCGAGCCTTGGGGAGTTACAGACTTCACGACACGCCATTTCGAAGAAAAACCGCTAGGTAGGTAATTAAAAAAAATCCTGATTTTATTTGATTTATTTTTACAACTTTATATTAAGAGTTGTTCAAAAACTATTATTTGATATTTGTAGAAGAAATGTTAATGTCTAACATCAGGAAATGTAAAAAACTTAAATTAGAAACATTTTACTCGGTTCGAAGGAACACAAATGAGTGTAAATATATTCATTAATCATTAGTGAACCAAAATGTTACGCGCTTTCAATCAGGTCATGAATGTCCATGCATTTGAAAACAGTAATCAGCATGGCATTTGTGCAATGGGCAATCATTTCACCTGTGCGCGGGATAAACTAATATAAACCGCTTCCCTTTTTTGTTCGTGCTGAATATCTTTGTTTACATACATCTCTCTTTTCAGAGCATTGCATTGTTGTTCATTCAGCAGTTCATTAGTTCTTCTATTCATGGAGTCGGTCGTCCAATGAGTTAACTTATTCAACAGTGTTACTTTTATGGAAAGCATCATTAAAAAAGTATCCCTCCCTTCATAACACAGCTTGTTTATAAATTCAAACCTTCCGTGGGTTGTGCCAACATTGCATTACTGTGTCCTCTTCACTTCGTGAAATATGACCCAACGGTACGCAAATCACTTTACATCCACAGGTGTACACAATAGCGATACTCCTATTGTTATGAAAGTATGTCATCTGGGATACACAAGCCTTTCAACAAAATATTAGTTGTATTAAAATAAACTGCAACAAAAAGCGATTCTCTCAATTCTCTTCAATTAATAGAGCGAACATTGCAGTCACAAAGATAAGAATATGAACATCAGAAATTAAAAAAAATACGAATTTGAATATTAGACATCACAAGTTACAATCACTAACTAGTATGACACACAGCAGACAAAAATGACTAAATCTACAGCAATGAAAATAACAGTTTAGAAATTTTACCTAAGAGGTTTATTCTTTACATCTTGATCATCAACATTAGCTCCACCGCCATTAACAGCGTTACTCGATTTTAATTTGATGGAATTCGAAAGGGAAGTTGATAGAATTATTTCTTTTTTACTCGTTTCTTTGTGCCCTGTCTTTTGTGTTTTACATTATTGGTGATAAACTTTTCTCCTGAATTCTTTTAAGTTATATTCTGTATCCATTGTACAGTGAATTACAAGAAAAGTAAAGATTAAAACATAAGTTTAAAAAATAACGGTTCAAATATATTACATTTCTGTCCTTATAAAGTTGTCCCAACAGCATTTTGATCACTGTATAAAATATCACAAGAAAAATAATTATAAAATCTTCATTAACGAAAATAACGAAATTCATAACGTATAAAACAGAGTACCAGGGTTCAAATCCCGGTGGATTCACATTGTATTTGTAATATGTAGGTATATTAGTTATATATTATATGTATTATGTATGTAGTTATATTTACTTCTGTTTAACTTTAAAGTGCTTTTTTCAGTTTATTTTTCATGTGGATTGGTTCCTTTCCGCAAAATGTGGTCCAGTACAGGTGCAATGTAGTTCCATCGTCTGCGGTGCACTCTGGATAGTTTTTATACTTCTTGGCACTAGCCACGCTCATAGAATCAGGCGAAAAAAGCGAGGGTGCAAGTGACCTGAGGTTTAAACATGAAATTTCGCCAAAGGTTCATATATTATTTTGTAGCGCACTAGCCCGTAGTAGAGTAAATTAAAATTTTTGATAAGAGTTTTAAATTCGAAATTCACTTTGTGTTTGTATGTCTTGTTCAGCGTCTTTTGTTTTCGTATCTAGGGACTGTGTATACTAGAAAAAAATAATACGTAGAATAAAAATTATTCGTTGAAGGAGGCCATGCATGATGCTATTATTTCTTTGTTGTTAAGTTACCAGTTTCTGAAACAATGTTCTGTTATGTTGGAAATGATGTCGAGATTTGTTGAAGCCGAAATTCCTTCTGGAGTTCTTATTAAAACCAAACAAGGTGAAGATAATGTGTTGCCAATTAAATAAATACAATTATAAGTAAGCAAACAACATTTTTTGGGCCCTAGGTCCTATAAAAGCTTTTATATCGGAAAGGTACAGGGGCATAATTTTATTTTTACTTCAATTTTTATTGCACCTGAATTTTTTAATGTACTTCACTCCCACTAGTAAACTTCCAACCGTTCTTCACACAGAATCAAGGCCGCGTATGCGGTCATAGTAAGCAGTACTGAGTTAGTGAGTATAGTACGTTCCAGAAATATGTTCGTGTTTTCCAGTGACGAAAGAGCTTTCAATAATGAATCATATTTTCGCACAGGTACTGTCGTCCGTTTGTCTACGTCGCATCCCGGTTTCCCGCACTCGCTTCTGCTCGCCCCTCTGTAAAGGCTAGTGGCTGGGCTGTCTTAGCTCTTATCTGAAAACATTAATTTCTGTTAGGAATTGGACTTACACGTAATATTATAAAACTGTTTAAAATAACTTAAATAAAAGGGCCTCGTTAAGTAATTAACTGTCACGTGATTTCCCCCCTTTCTATGACCCTGCTACATAACCACTTGGACGGACAGTAGATAGCATGTCTGAATAATTGTATCTATTCTGATCGGACAGAAGTGAAGATTGAATTTACAGTACGTAAGGCACTCTTTAAGAGTAGGTGCAGAATTATTTCAACGTGAGTTGCTAGTACGAAGGAGGAAACTGGTAATTGAAATTAGGTACAATAGTCTATAGTGCGTTAATATGCACAAAAGAACTGAAGCCTGTATCAAAACGAACTGCCACCATTTTTAAAAATGTGTTTAAATATCCATATTATGACTATTTTTCAATTTAACTTAATTCTCTATATTTACGCTATTGTGCTCTAGACAGTATAATATACACTGCATAATGAATACGTCCGAATGGATAGCTCAGTTCGTGAGTAAAAACACTTATTGTTAATACTGTACTGCATTTTGATTGAAGAAAAACCTAATGAAAATTATCAAACTCAAAATCGCGATATTTCCCAGTTTATGTAAAGGGATGAACTACGTTTCTTCCCTTCTATACATAGTAAAGTGGTTTCTTTGTATTTTACGCCAGTATCATCGAACGCCAGTCGTGAAAGGGGGTAGCAAACGGTATTTCCGGTTCTCAATCGTTAATCCAAACGTATAGCCAGGTTAATATTGCAAATGTTAAATAATGATGTCCCTGTATAATGGGCCGTATTACATATATCGCATGCATGGAGAAATTGAACAATTGTGGAGTAGTGCGCCACAAAATCCTTTGTATGACAGGGCTTGAATACGAAGGCTTAGAGGACAAACGGAGGCAAGATTTCTTACTTCAACACAATTTTCAGAAAATTAAGCGATTCCTTTACTCCCATGAATATGAATTCTTTTTCTTTCCTGGTGATAAAAGTTGACTTTATTGTTGTGTTGAACATGTCACATTTCTTTCGCTAAATAGCCTTAGGAGTTCTACCACAGTCCAGTATATACAGTCACGAATCTTAAGTTGTAAGGGTGCTAGGAACAATAGACTGTGCTGGTACTATTTCGCATTGTCTGTAATGAGGCGATAATAGCGATCCTAGTGGTTAGCAACTATCTATGGATTTACTATGTATTGGGCTATTCCATATGAAATCGATCAGTAAAAAACCTCACATTTTTTATACTCTAATTTTTTCCCTATTTATACAAGGTGCTGAGGAGAGTGCATTTTCAAAAATATACTATCGAAAGTGAAGCGGTTTTCGTATTATTGAGCGACAAATTTAGTGTATTTTATAAAAACAAGCCTCTTTCAGCACTCAGAACTCTGGAACCATTTACTGCAGAACATTGAACGAGAGCTCATTTTGAAGCTGACATTTGGTAGGTTATGTTAAGAAGTAATCCTTATTTTCATTGTATACAGAGAGACAGATAATCTGATTTTACTTACTTTTAGGCTTTTTGCCAAATTGTAAATAAATATAAAAAAAACATTGAAAAAAAACTTGCATTATTAAGAGGGATTCGGCATTGTTTGGTTAGTAGTACGGCAATAAGTTTCGAGGGTTTTAATTTTAATTATTTTCATACGCCTAGACTTGAACGGCGCAGTACCGCACGCACTGGCCGAGAACTGAAGATAAGCGAGCGTTGGACGTCATTTTACTCCTGTGTTTATGAAAACCTATGATAAAGCTAGCACAGCCATGACTGCTAGACGACACATCACGTGTTTATATCTCCTGGCCTTGCTTACCTCGGCTAGCTCCCGCCTCACAGTCAGCTGGTTAGTTCACGCGCGTACTATTTATTTTATTTATTTGATATTTTCAATACTTTCTTATCAACGTGCCATCAGTATAAAATATGTGTTTACTTGTACTTTAAATGCGGAATCTAACTATATATTTCTAAAATATTTTTTCCTTGGTAAAGGCGTCTTAATGAGGAAAAATCTAAATTTCTCCATTTCCATAAAAAGTAACAACATCTGTTTATATGGCAGTATAAACTTTAATTTCTCAGCATCAAAATAAACCATGATTTTGATCATTGAATGAAAGGGTTTCGGAGCTACAACAGTTTAAAGTTGCAAATTTTATGAAAATACGATAAATTTAAATATTTTTAATTTAAACACTATGAAGTTTTGATGCCTCAAACTTTGCACAAAGCATTGTATCACAGTTCTCTACGTACAAAAAAAGTTTTATTGTATTTAGAAATTGTAAGGTCAATTTTCTCTATATTTCGGTCGATTTGAGATGGAATAGCTCGTATTGAGCTTCGTGACTGTATATACTAGACTGTGGTTCTACCTTCCTAACCAATGTGTGTCTTAATGGCGTATATCTGGCAACTGTGCCTAAACTTTTAGGGATGCCACATATTTCAATGTATTTATTATGTACCTAATATAGGCTACGTTGAAATTATATATTCTCGAAAAAGACTATTAATATACTGGTGGTATATGATTATCTTCTTACCACCCAAAACATACAAGCTCTAGCCTTCTACAGCATCAAAAGCCCAATTAGTATAGCGGAAGAGGAAAACATGATTACAATGGGTAATAATGCGTGGCAAGAGGTTAATAAGCTGGAAAACGTGTTCAAGGAAGTGTCGCAAATTTAACCGACTATTTGAAAATAAAAGACTGGCAGTGCAGCGTCGTGTTTACTTGTATAACGCATGCTTTCATTATTACATTGTTTTGCTTTGACATCACACAATTACAGAGCACTAGTCTACATATAAACGGCCAGTGAGCTTCAAAGAGCATTTAAAAAGTTTCTGCAATGGAATTAATAATTAAATTATTGTTAACTTACAACTGTTTCATATACGAAAATTTTATGCAAGAATAAACATTTGATTTCATAATTATTTATATGCCACAACTGAGCTAGATAGATCATGATAGCAGTTTCGTGCTCATATTTCAAATGTAGACATAATAACCCAATGCAAAATACGCTAAAACTTCTTATCTTCTCCTCATTATACAGATCAATGGGTAAGTGAGATCTCGTACCTGTAAATATGCAGGTGAATCAAACTCTTTCAAAAAAGTAATTTTTCTCAAACTACACGAACTTTTTATATATGTTCCTGCTTTGCTAGATCATCTACTCGAGGACAAAATATTAGTTAGCTCTCCAATTTTGTGAACATAATAATAATGAATTCAATCTGAATAATAATAATAATAATAATAATAATAATAATAATAATAATAATAATAATAATGTAGTTTCACTAAATTGGCAACAATGGCCACTACAAGCTACAAACCACAGTTGACTTATCAGATAAACGTGTCTAAATACAGGTTGAATTCAGTTCCAGAAGGCTGTGGTTTAGATAGCAAACAGATAGTACTCTTTGCTGTAAAGAAATGTATAAACAAATATTTACGAATCACATTTTTTCAGTGATGGTATGTCATTTTTCACTAATGATATGTTTTCTGGCCATAGAAAGAAGTGGCGGTATTCCATACCGGTGCATACCATCCCACTTCCATAAGTGACAATGAGTATGATATCTGCACTTGTTTCTGTGACAATGGAACATTAAATTATCAAATTGAAAATTGGCGCATTACGTGATAGGGCAGTTAATCTCCCGTTAAATTAATTATTTTCTTTCTTCGAATGGATGTTGTAATACGAAAATATAACAACTTTTAGATCTACCAACACAAAATCATTTTGTTCTTCCAGAAAACTTACAGAATTGCTCCTTATCATTTATTTTTCTACTATATTATATTGTATATATTGAGTCCAACAAACTACTTCTACTACATTTTTTTTACAATAAGACTTGTTTCATGATTTTATTAAACTGTCTAAACCATAGATGTCCAATTGCAACTCGTATAGGTAACCCCTGGCGTAAGCAAACCGCAGCGCATATTCTTTAAGGTCATTTTTCCTATTTTATATGGAAAGTTATTTACCTTAGCAGAGCATGCTTGACGTGCAGTATCTCCTGGTTATATATGCATTTGGACACCAATGGTCTAAACCATTTCTGAATTATTTTAGTTAGTTATCTAGCCACAGTGTTTCAGATGTTACGTTATTTAGCGTTGATGGAATTGGTGATAGATAGTAGGTATATTTTGACTAGATAAGATCAATGATTCACCATAGTTTCACGGTTGGGAGAACCTGGGAAAAAATCCAAGCAGATAATCAACTCTAACGGGAATCGAACCCACTCTCGAGCGCAAGTCCAAATTTACAGATAAAAGCGCTGCAGCCTGAGCTATGCCGGTGGCTTCTGGATTATTGATGTATACTTAATAAATAATAACACAGTGAAGACTCATCTCGCCTTACCATTAAGTTTTCCAAATGTTAAAACACAGGCTGCTCAATGCTCGTAGATACAGGCATTATTCATTTAAAAAGCTAAAGGCAGGGATCCTACGGCGAGCCCATTTTGCAATGCATAGCGAGCATGTAAAAGTGTTTCCTATTGATTTAACACTTTCTGATATGTTGGCCGGTTTCTACTCGCTCACAGGTGAACGAGTCCGTGTTAAATTCATGAGCCCCGTGGTCTGCTCGATGTGCTCACACGCGGCTTTGAAAGAGCAGCCACGGTTTACTTTTCATTTGCTGCTACGATGAATCTTTGAAGTTATTAAATTATTTTAATGAAAATCTTTTCGTTTCCGCTTTCCATAACGTCAAGTGTATGCACACGCAATACACGTTTCCTGTAGAGCCACTTCAAACTCTCTGTACTTCAATCCAGTATGATTGCAGAGCAAGATTAATTTTTATTCCGCCACATCCTAAAATAAACTGTGGAAGATACTGCATATATTTTCTTGCAGAGACTGTGCAAAAATTTTCATTTACAGAGCTTGAAGGTTAGTTTAGAATTTCAAAACAGAAAGGGTTATGAATCACATCAGAACCTCAAAGTGACTTGGTACTCTCTACAACGCGACCTCTTTCGCAAACTTTAAGTAAAAGGCTCACACATGCATATATATAAACCTTGTACCGAGTTTGGAATGCTGTCAGTAACCCTGTGTAGTGATGTCATGTGGGATGAGAACGGACTGAACCATTGCATTACTTCAGATTGTATTACTGTACATTAAACAATATTACGTACTCACATTCGTGAAAATGCAGAAATCTTTACTTTGACATGAATTATACAAGGCGTTTTAAAATGCCGCATGAAAACAACAGCCGTTGATAGAGAACATCAAATTACTAAACTCGCATTTAGTCCTTCAGGCAAAAGGGACACAATATGTATGTATGTATGTACAGTATGTATGTATGTACAGTGTGTATGTATGTATGTATGTATGTACAGTATGTATGTATGTACAGTATGTATGTATGTACAGTATGTATGTACATTATGTATGTATGTATGTACAGTATGTATGTATGTATGTATTTATGTATGTATGTATGTATGTATTCACACTGAATATGGATAAATACCCGTTGGCAATGGTAACTAACTACACCCAATAATGACAACTACTAATAAACACAATTAATAAAAAATACAATTAATAATAATACTAATAATAATTAATAGTAATAATAATAATACTAATAATTAATAATAATAATAACAACAACAAGGAGCATCCTAAATTAAATGAAGCACGATCACTTAAAATAATATTAAAATAAATTTAATTTAAGTATCTTAACTCTAAATTAGAACTAAAACACACGAGTATGCCATGTTCATACATGCACAAGAACCTTTCAGCACTACACTCATTTGGCTGTCAACTCACTCACTTGCACTGGAACTAAGACACATTTCACTGATACTATCCTCATTTCACTAACACTTCAAAAACATTTCACTGTTCAAGTACTTTGCACTACCACTATAAACTATAAAACTTCACTGACACAAAGACACTTCACTCATACAACACATTTCACTGAGACAACACGCTTCTTCACTGATACAATACTTGAAATAACAAAACACCAATTATACCCTTTACATAGTGTGTATAATGGGCTATATTACCATCTATTAGTAAAGTCCTTACACTCATTTTAATAATCATATTCAAGTGTGATTCAGACAATAAATTTCAGAAATATATATTGAATGGAGTCATTTCTAGTGGATCATAAGATTCAGTACTTTAATATGTGTACAATAACCTTTTTAAACGTTTGTATCAATTTGGTTATAGAATAAAATTTGAGTAAAGCCAGTTTTCTTAGTTCCACAAAATTGAAATGAGTATAAGTATACGCGGGATATACAATACGGCACGCGCGCTTCAGTACAGACTCTGCTCACAATCACAACAAATGACTCTCACTATAAGGTCACCCTACAACAGGTTACTTACTCCTAAAGAGGTAAGTAATATTGTGCACTACTAGTTGAAATAAATATGCCTAAAACGAATACGAAAGTAGAGAAATGGGTAGAGGAATTCGGAAGGCAGTATGTCTATGTAAATTAATTAAATTATGGCATATTTAACGATGTTCGCAACTGCAGAGATTATATCAGCATCGCCGGTGTGCCGGAATTTTGTCTCGCACGAGTTCTTTCACATGCCTGTAAATCTACCGACATGAGCCTGTCGCATTTAAACACACTTAAATGCCATCGACCTGGGCCGGGATCGAACCCGCAACCTCAGGCATAGAAGGCCAGCGCTATACCGAATACGCTACCCAGGCCGACTATGTCTATGTAAGTGGCGACATAATGTAAGAGTGACATAATCTTTCCTAAAAGACGGTATTTACACCAACACTGTAATTAAAAAAAACATATAAACCATTTTAATTTGAGAGAAAGAAGTGAGTCTGACGATCCAACTTCAACTACTAATTCAGTGCCAGCGGAAAAATGTTGCAGATCTGTGTGAAATGATGTTGCATACCAACATTTATGTCAGCAAAGTTGAAGACAAGTACTTTTAAAATGTCATTGAAAACTACAGTTGTATATAAGAGAAGTACCCGTGTTATACTAGTACCGGTACCGGTATTTTAAGTTAAAATTTTAAACAAAGATTACTCTAATATATGGAGACTTAAGCATTTCATTAAGAGTAGTGTCTATGGAAACATTTTATGTTAAAAGTTTATAGCAAAGACTATGTTTACTTTTTTGTAATAAATAATATAATCCTACTTTTGAAATCCTTCGTTTGTGTGTGTTTGTTTTACTTGATGTAGGCGTTGCGTCATCTCTTTTCATCGTACAGATCCATGTGCCATTATTGTTCAAGTTATTTGATCATTGCACAAACTCCGTACTCACTTAACTTCAAAGATTAGGGACTAAAATTCCTATTTTTAATAATATGTTAGGAGACAGGTTCCTCTACTGCATTTAAATAACGTATCTCTTCTACCACATGCTGTTCTTCTCAGACGATACTTCATAACCATCTTGTATAAAATAATTAAGAAATTGTGTTCGTTAACATTAAATAAAACATACTTATTACTTACTTACATACTGGCTTTTAATGAACCCGGAGGTTCATTGCCGCCCTCACATAAGCCCGCCATTGGTCCCTATCCTGAGCAAGATTAATCCATTCTCTCTCATCATACTCCACCTCCCTCAAATCCATTTTAATATTATCTTCCCATCTACGTCTCGGCCTCCCTAAAGGTCTTTTTCCCTCCGGCCTCCCAACTAACACTCTATATGCATTTCTGGATTCGCCCATACGTGCTACATGCCCTGCCCATCTCAAACGTCTGGATTTAATGTTCCTAATTATGTCAGGTGAAGAATACAATGCGTGCAGTTCTGTATTGTGTAACTTTCTCCATTCTCCTGTAACTTCATCCCTCTTAGCCCCAAATATTTTCCTAAACACCTTATTCTCAAACACCCTTAATCTCTGTTCCTCTCTCAAAGTGAGAGTCCAAGTTCCACAACCATACAGAACAACCGGTAATATAACTGTTTTATAAATTCTAACATATAAATGATTATTCCAGACGCACAAAATAGGATTAATTATCGTGGGCATAGAGAAAATATAAGCATCATATTATTAAACGACAGTATAAAATTCAAGTCATTAGAAACAATTACAAATATTTTCAGTGAATATCAAATTCAACTGGAAACAAGTACAAAATGTAACAAACAGGACTGTCTACTTTGGCATACCAGTATCGACAGTCTAGATTTTCAAATGTAGTAAGACCAAGGAGTCCACACCTGTGCAGTAACGGTTAGCGCGTCTGGCCATGAAACCAGGTAGCCCGGGTTCGATTCCCAGTCGGGGCAAGTTACCTGGTTGAGGTTTTTCCGGGGTTTTCCCTCAACTCAACATGAGCAAATGCTGGATAACTTTCGGTGTTAGACCCCGGACTCATTTCACCTTCATTATCACCTTCATCTCATTCAGACGCTAAATAACCTAAGATGTTGATAAAGCGTCGTAAAATAACCTACTACAAAAATACCAAAGAAACTACGGAAAGGATTTACTGTGAATTAAAAAAAGAAGGCGATTCACCTAATCTCTGAAGTGTAGGGGAAGAAAAACACGATTCGCTAAAAAAAAATTATTTAAGTTCACTGAATTATTGACACGATACACCAATTAATTTAAAACCAAAAATTACATTTAACATTCATTATGAAAGAAAGTAGTAATAAAAGAAAATGAAGAAAAAGAAAATTCATTTTACGGTGATGTAAAATTATGAGGAGGATTATGCGATGATCAAGAAGAAGATTAAAGGCTGGTTCAACAATAAGCGACAACGAGAACGAGAACGGAAATAATGTTAAAACAGATATATTTAAATGTGAGCGTTCACAATAGTTTATTGCGAATGCTCACATTTAAATACATTTATTTTAACAATATTTCCGTTCTCGTTCCCGGTTTATTGTGAACCGGCCTTCAGATGATTATAAAGAAGAGTAAGAAGATAGAGAATTAGTCTTAATAATTAAAGAGACGAAAATCAAAAAGGAAAGGAAGAAAGATGAATTAGGTAGTAATTTTTGTAATTTAACATTTATTGCATTCACGAAGGAAGACGGACTTAAGGCTGGTTTACAATGAACCGGAAACGGAAACGATAACGATAACGAGAACGGAAATGTTAAAATAAACGTATTTAAATGTGAGCATTCACAATAGTTAATTGTGAATACTTACATTTAAATACATTTATTTTAACAATATTTCCGTTCTCGCTGTCGTTTCCGTTCCCGGTTTATTGTGAACCAGCCTTAACATCCTTGACTACGATTGTATATCATGGTTACTTACGTTCACTACTTCTCACATCAGGGATTAAATTTAATGTGTTGCTTCTACAGGTAGATTTACAGCAGCGATATCGCAGAGATGGCTCACACAGCACATTAACAGTCATCAGATATTCAGACCAACTCCATAACCAGCAGGTACCGAATACTAAGAGTCCTCGACTGGGACAAGCACTCTGTTGCGAGCGTTTCACAAGGGAAATAGTAATCTGGCAAGCCATGTTCAATTCGCATTGGCTGACTGGCTGGCTCTTCGAGGGTCGGAAAGGGATACATTCATGCACTATGCACTAGACTGACAGTGACCCTTTGTGCGTGCTATGTATCTGCGATGAATGTTCCATCCGACAGTCGCTCTGGGTGACGTTCGTGAACCCAACGCTGGAAGTGGGTCTTCTTAGCTAAGCTCTAAAAGAATTCCTGAAGAATTGTTAAAATACTATTAATACATGTTCATTTGGGACAAAAGTACACAATGGACCTCCACACCTGGAATCAACAGACGATTCTCTGCGTAATGCGGACGAGATGATATAATAATAATAATAATAATAATAATAATAATAATAATAATAATAATAATAATCATCATCATCCGTGGCGCTACAGCCCGTGAACGGCCTGGACCGACCAGCCGGCTGCTGGCCTCACGCCCACATGTCGAAGCAGAGGTGGACGATCATCCAACCAGAATCGTTTGGTTAGCACGATGACCCCCCAGCCGTTATAGCTGGCATTCGCAATCGGATTTCACTACCTATCGTAGCTCCCCAAGTGCATCACAATGCTGGGTGGGCACCGGTCCCATACACTGGCCGAAATTTCATGAGGAAATTTCTTCCCCCATGAGGACTCGAATCAGCGCGCATTCCGTAACGCGAGTCCTAGGCAGGTTGCCTTAGACCGCGACGTCACGGCGCGGGACGGACGAGATGATACCAACGGAAAAATGTTTTCCAAAAGCAATTACTGTGTACAGAATTATGTGGATTTTTCGTTGCGATTTTACTTAAAATCTGAAGTCGACAAGATGTGGCGGCATAAGAAACAAGCGAATAATCCAGTGTTATTTAGTGGATTACTGACGTACGATACGAGTTTTAGAAATCTAGAATGGAAGGGAAGAATTACTTCAGAACCTCATAATAAGAAACTATTGTAATTTTATACTGTTATCAACTTTAGATAATAATCTTCGTAAATAGCAGAGTACTATTAAAAGCGATAATAACTCAAAATGGGCTATGAAATTATAGTGTAAGCAGAATTGATTACATACATCTACGTAAACCGTATGATTTACATTATTTTATGTTCTAGCCGAAATGTAGTAATTATACACCTGGTAGCAGCCCTTTAATGGATCTCATTAAAGTACGCCTATTCATTAAAGTTCAGGTGTTACACCAAACAGAAGACACCATTGTAGCAATATGAAAACGCAAGTATCGATTATTCTCTGATATGCAATCGAAATACAATTAGCGAAACGTCACTGATGCTGGAAATCCAATACTGTCGCAGAAGGTTATGTTTTGTTACTATAATAATTAGCGTTAATTGTAAATAATATTCAAATAAATTCAATTTGTCATCTCGTTTTTCAATGTCTAAATCAATTTCAAGGTTATATCAAGATTAATGTTTATTTTACTCTCTAGATTATATCAAGGTCAATGACATTTGTTTGTAGGAAAAAAATCAATACTTTCGCGTCTGCGCACATCTCACAATTTACGAGATATTGCACAAGGTCAGTTCCGCTCCCCAGTCAGATAAGAATAACATGAATACTTATGAATAATTTCAAGTTAGAAATATGTTCGAGCATAAAAAGTTGTATGAAACTTGCCTATAATGGTAATTAAGACGCTCGTATGAAAATTACGAAACGAGCGCAAGTAAGTTTCATAAACATACTCGCGTCTTAATTACTACCATTATAGGCTCGTTGCATAATGTACTATTTAATAATTAACCATATTATTCACTCTGTGTACACAAAGCCTACATTGAGAATTTTAACTTATTGTTTGGGTGTTTCATCCCTCTGTGTGTTGTAAAGTGATAGTTCAAGAAACATATCAACATTGGTAACTTGATAGAGAACCGATGTTATGTGATACACATAAAACACATTGTGTAATGAAAAAGTTTGTGTCATTTTAACCCCTGCGGTGACTGTCACAAAGGCGATTCGGTTTCAAGTCTCGGTAAGTTCTGAGTTTTCCCATTTGAAAAAATAAAACACCATACTGACGTTTGTGGCGAAGAAGATCGCAGTTTTTGTTCTTCTCGGAGTTCTCCCATTTCCCACTGTAGGTATGAAAATCATGCCGTCCGATCTCCATTCCGTCTTCATTTCATAGCATTCCCCGAATGGCAACGCACGTAGGGGGCTTATCTAGGGACGAGCGGGCTTGTCTGCTCGAAACTTGGACACTCAACACTCAACGATGATAATCGCTCGGCCACACAGAGCTCGGCTCACAACAGATCTTCTGCAGAAGTTCCGCTAGGAGGTGTTTCAACACCCACCCTACAGCCCGGATCTCGCTCCTAGTGACTACTATCTTTTCTTAAGTTTCAAAAAATTCTTGTCCGGTCAGCATTTTCACAGTGACAGAGAGGTGCTATCACACTGGTTCAAATTCCAGGCTGCTGACTTCTACGACACAGGGGATGATCTCACGGTATGACAAATGTCTGAAATCCGGTCGGGGAATATGTTGAAAAATAGTTCAACAATTGCTGTATCTATTCCAATAAATTGTTTCATAACATTGTTTTCTTTCTGTAAACGGCCCCATGGAAACTTGCATTCTGGATGCTCTTTGTAGATCTACTACGTCTTAGTCTCCCCTCCCAAATGCAATAAAACATGATAAGAATGTACCATTTTAATGCAACCGATGTACGTATCTTGAAAAACGATAATCCGCTATACAGAGTGATTCACGAGGAAAGGTTAAAAATTTAGGATGTAAATTCTGAAGTCATTTTGAGTGAAAAAGTCCTTGTGATTATGGGTCCGTTTTCGAACGGTTGCGGAGATATGGCTCTTGATTTTACAAAAACTTCTGAGATTCCATTGTATTAACTCGCATTTAGAGACAGATAACGGATAAATTTAAATTTTACATTCACGTATGCATACATACCTAATATTCTAGACGTCGGGATCGATGTTTTCGCACATTTTCAAAGATACCTTCTTCTGCTCCAATGCACTGTTGCACTCGGGCGTGAATCGCGCTCGTCGCTCACGAGAGTTGCTCGTGGCTGTTCTCTATGCCGCATTCAAAATACGGTCGATTAGCGCCACTCTCGTTTCCCCGTTCCTTTGCTATACCAATTCTTTCATCCAACCCCATAGACAGTAAATACTCTTCGATGTGGTACCCTTCTAATCGGAAAGCGTCGTTCATATTCAGCGACGGCACACAAGGTACTTCCATCGCACAAACCATAAACATACACAATAACAGCGTATTCTGTAGTCGAAAATTTATAAGGAATCTTGAAAAACACAACTAACACTTCCGATAACTGTACCTGTGTAACTACTGTACTGTAGGTAGCTGACTGAACTTCTGTGAACTGATAAGTGATAACGTATTTGTTGTGACATTTGTAATACCCTACCACCGGGTTTGTTTCTTTTCTCTTATCTACATCGCTCACAATGCAGATTCCAATGTTACAGCATTTATTACGATCGGTGACCTTGTCTCACGTCAGCAGCATATGGTAACGTCTGATTCACATTGGGGCGAGAAGTTTTACCAAAAAAATGTATCTAGCTCCGCCATCGTTCGAAAACGGACCTATGTTCATATGAACTTTTTCACTCAAAATGGCCTAAGATATCGTATCCTATTTTTTTTTTTACCTTTCCTCGTGAATCACCCTGGTAACTGCAGCACCAATTTTGCTAAAATGTGGTGGTGTTCTAGTAGACCACTGCAATTATACTTCTATACAATAACTGATTTTGTTTCTTATTTTTCTATAAAATATCTCAACTGCATTTAGTGTTCTGGTTATGGTTCTAGTAAACGAACTCCTAGATATGAGACGTAACTTGTTTACATTAAATTAAGCTATGGTAACACGACACTGAATTTTAATGATACGTATTCTATATAGCTTAAATTACTGCTCTGCGCCGAAATGAAAACATTGCCTGAATGTATTCGTGATGTAACACTATCCGCTAATAGACTCGCTGCAGTGACGAGCTTGCTGAACAGCGGGATAATTTAAGTTATTTAGTTGCGGCTTTGACCTCTTAGCCCTGCCGCGTCCGCCATTATCTGGAGATTACAAGTCTGAGGCGAATTGTAGGTCACCGCTCACACCACTTCACCGCGGCAGGCAAGTTCATACGTTTCCAACTCTCGTAAAACTGCGAACCGAAGTGGCAAACAACGCCTGCAAAGCTGTGGACCAACTACAGTCACAAGTTCTCTGGTACTTACCCTGTGTTTGTTTAGCAATCAGTTACATGTCATAAGGACGTTTGATTCTAAAATACTAAACAATGTTAGAATTATAATATTGTATATATGCGTAGGAACTTAATCATATATTACTAGTATAATGTAATTTGAAAATCAATTATGCTGTAATATTTCAGATTCTTTCTTTTTATTATTTTCAGCTGTATTATCTTTATGATCTTTCCAGAGCAAATTCTTGTTTCCAGCAATTTGTTCATCTTTTCCCTAAATATCTCCTTGTTATAATGTTTCGTTAACTACTGCATTCCTCTAGTTTTGTTAGTTTCCATCTTCTTTCAAGTTGGGAGCAGAGAAGATTTGCAAGCTTAAAGAAAAATTGGTTAACGATTAATTATATTGTGGATATATTAATTTGTCCTACAGAATAATCTCTGTAGCGTTGACAATTAATATTTGAGGAGAAAAATTCGCCCCGGCGCCGGGGATCGAAACCGGCTCCTTGGTTCTACGTCGATCCGGTGCTGTGGATTGAATTCGGCGTAGCTCAATGGTCAGAGCGCTTGGGACGTAGAACCAAGGACCCGGGTTCGATCCCCGGCGCCGGAGCGAATTTTTCTCCTCAAATATTAATTGTCAACATTACAGAGATTATTCTGTAGGACAAATTAATATATCCATAATATTCTCATAGCTAGCAGTCCATCATAACTCCGGAATCCCGGCCAAATAAGTCATTCAACTGAGTGCGCTCCTAGTATAATGGCAGTTGACACTAGACATATAAGTCAACATATATGCTTAACTGAGTCAGGCCACAAAGGGAAACACTGAAGGAGGAAGATTCGATCCGGTGCTGTGGATTGAATTCGGCGTAGCTCATGGTCAGAGCGCTTGGTACGTAGAACCAAGGACCCGGGTTCGATCCCCGACGCCGAAGCGAATTTTTCTCCTCAAATATTAATTATTAACAATTAATTTGTTAATAACGCAGAATAATTCGCTCCGGTGCCATTGATCGAACCTATAACCCTCAGTTCTACGCACTGCGTCTTCTACGACTGGGCTACGCCGAGGCTCAGTCCCCAGCATCGGATCGAATCTTTCTCCTTTGGTTTTTCCCTTTGTGGCCTTACTCCATGTTCGACATTGAATTGGTGCTTAAGTTCGTAGCCTTTTTCCATATGTTTATTAAAGACAGATACACATAAGAGAGAAGGTAATCATCAACAATATATTCTCCATTATTTACAACAGTCTGCCAACGCTGGAGTAGTTTTCGATTCCACGCCTGTAGAAATCGCGTGGTTTTGAGTTAAAGTCGTCAAGCCATGTTCGGAGCGCATTTTCATTTGGAAAGAAAGTTCCTTGAAGATTGTTCGATATAGAGCGGAAAAGATGAAAATCTGAGGGCGCTAGATCAGGTGAATAAGGTGGGTGCGGAATGATATCCCAACTCAACTCCTTGATAGTGTTTTGTGTCAGATTAGCAGAGTGCGGACGGGTGTTATCGTGGAGTAGCATCACTTCACGCAGTCTTGTTGGTCGTTTTTCTTGGACTGCGTGTGCAAGATGACTAAGTTACTGGCAATGAAATATGTCGGCAGTGATGGTTACACCTCGAGGAAGCAATTCGTAGTACAGCACACCCTCGCAGTTCCACCAGATACATAACATTGTCTTTTGTGAATGAGCGCTGGCTTTTGTACGGGGAGTTGCTTTTTTGTTTCGGTTCAACCATTCCTTCCTATATAATGTACATAATGGTTTTCATAGATTTCACTATTTTAAGCAGGTAAAAACCACATTTTGAGTTGTTTCAGTCTGAAATAGGTGGAAAAGCGACTGATACTGCTGTAAAATGTATCTACATGAGACGGAGTGTTCATTTACCATAAAACAGGTTTTCTCTTTAACAGCGGACAAACATCTTTACTCCAGATGAGATTCGATCTCTCAGTCGCGTCAAGTAAGGGGATATTCAAAGTAGATTATTGGTAGGGTGTGCTAGTCTCCATCCAAGGTCCCATTCAGACGTTACGGGAATTTCTTGAAATGGACATTTATTCGAATCGATGTAGTGAGGACAGCAGTATACACACAGTTCGATTATTTCCGTGTACAAGTTTAATTTCATTAAATACTTAGTTCAAAATGGATGTGAATAGGCTATGTTTCTGAATCTGTATGGGTGTAATCAATCTTAATCTATCAAAGGACAACACAAATACCAAAGTCATACAAAGCAAGAAAAAATATTTTGGCAGTGTCGAGAATCGAACTCGAAATCTCCTGGTTAGGAGCCAGCGACGTTAATCACCGCTAGACCAAGAGGATGACCTGAAAGCAATATGTTATCCATAATAAAAACCATAAAAATTTAAAAATTATATATAGAGCGTATGAATTATCTAAATTAGAAGTAGGCCTACCTATTAAATAGCTAGTTACGTTTGGAAATTAGATGGACTATTAAATCGTTTTTTTTTTACTTCGTTATTTAACGAAGCTGTATCAACTATTCGTTTATTTAGCGTCCATAGAATTGAAAATGGCGAGATGGTATATGGCGAGATGAGGCTGAGGATTCGCCATAGATTACCTAACATTCGCCTTACGTTGGGAAATCGAACCCATGCCCGAGCGCAAATCCAGAGCAGCAGGCAAACGCGCTACCGTGGGCTAAATCGTATCTATTGCAACCAAATAAGGGACACGCAAACAAATCTGAAATAATTTCGTTGCTGTATACTGTAGTTACTATTCCACAGGGAGTTCACCGAAATTGAAACCTCCGCCATAGCTTTGGTTCACACGCTGAAAACCCGAGTTCAAATATTTATACCTGTTTATGGAGCTTAGAAGACTTCTTTGATTTCTGTGATTAAGTTGAATGATACAAAATTCGCAGGAATCACTTCCTGATTAAATCTACAATTTATTCAGGAGTGTAACAATACTACGACGCCGCTGGTTCACTAAATTAACTTCAATTCGTAGAATGTTTAGAAAAATTTACCATTTATACTATTCTCCAACCAGGAGATTAACCGTGAAAGTAATGTGCTTACTATTGCGTCATCTATTGGAGCGAAGTAGATAATATTACCGTTATAATGTCAGTTTAAAAAACATGCGCTCCCCTGCATATGTTATTTCCTGTATGAAGGGATTAAAATACCAGGAAATTAACCGTGATCTAATTTTGTAACTAGAGTATAAGGTAGTATAAGTATGTGTGTATCAGTGTTATCGTTTGTGCTTTGAGAGTTAGCCAATGGAGATTCGTGTACCCACGTGTGTGACCTTATGACATCAACATTCATTCACAGCATTACCCCGCTGCGTCTCATTCCCCTGGGACTTTCTCCTAGTTGGAATACAGTAGTGTGTTCAATGAAATTGTAAACACACTGTTAGGAGAGTTTTAGTTATTTGATGTTTTAATTTTATTGACATGTCCGCAACACTCAACAACGCAATTTACGAGTACATCATTTTTAATAGTTAAGAACAATATAAACAGATGCAGTGGACTTCAAGAATTGTATCTACATTGAAATACAAAAATAAATGATGTACGTTAATAAATAATTTATCATTATGTTTAATGAAAGGAAACTATCGGTAGTGATGCGAACAACGACCGAGTTTAAGCTTTTATATTACGTGTATTTAAAAAAAATTAGTAACAAATTGAATTTACGACCAGCAACACAAAATATAGTGTGTCCTAGAAGTCGAGCAACATAAGTATCCTATGTACTATAATTATAATTACGAGATAGAGAACTATATTTTATGTGTAATAATGTCACGAGTGACATTTATGAGGACTGTTTCGTGAATAAAATAAATATGTAAATAATATATCCCTAAAATTCGATTACAAAATGTTAATAATTGTATATTTACGAATACATAACCTATTCAGACATTGTGAAGTTGAAACAGACGAATATCGGTTACTGCAATAAAGAAATTTGATATTATTCAGTAATGCCAATTGCGAAAAGCGAAATACAGGTTTAACACTACTAATATTTATTTTAAATCATCCGTCCTCAAGTGAGGTTGACCACTGGGATCCGGAATTAACAAACATAAAAGATAAAGGGAAATGAAACGAGCAAAATAATGATTCGATTTGTACATTATAACAAAAATCTACTTGTTAACATATAGATAATAGTGTAGAATTTGAAGAGAGGCCTTCCGAATTTCCATTACAATCTTCTGAACCACATAAAAGGGAATTTTAAAGGATTTAAGGATATTACATGTAAATTTTGGTAAACAACCCATTACTCCAAATAGTAAGCCTGTAACATCCCAGTTTTAAAGCGGAATGCCATATTTTTCACTGAGGTATGGAAGACAAGGCACATATATAGCTCGCTTGTCATCATTTATCTGCAGTACATGTACTGCACTTTTCTCTTATTATTATAACATAAATACATTTTCATTATCTGCTGAAATCATAATTTCATTTAAAATTTTATAATATAATTACAGTAACCTGATTAATACATTAATTAAATGAAGAATTGTTGTAAACGCAGTTATCAAATCTGAATGAAGGAGTGTAATTTTCTTCAGATAGCCTACAATGGATATGGAATTAGAAGATGAAGATGTAGGTGTGGAAGTATAATTTCGTAATTTATTTAGTACTTCTTCGTTACATTGCACACTACACCGAGAACTAAGAACTATATAATATGTGTGGAGACAGCTATATCTCACTGTAATGTGTAACTGGACTAAAGCTGCATCTACACAGTTCAATTTTCCATGCGCGTATACATGCAATCTGGGAAGAATATTGAAATAATCAAGTTTAAAACGTACGTTCAATCCTAGATCATGTTTACATATATGTTCTATGGTTCAATTAAGATGCATGAAGATTTTGTGTCTACATGGTGCGCCGTTTTAAACTTCATCTTCACTGCGTAAATATATTAATATTAAATATCAATCTTGCATTCATTGCTTGAATGCGTAAAGTTGAGAGAAAAGTTTAACCGTGTAGATGCATCTTAATGGATTCATGCTCATCTATTTAAGGGGAAACAGTTGGCGACACCGACTAAACAAAAGAACGACCATGCGATAAATTGATAGCGATAAATCTAGATGCAGAATTTATCGCGATTTTTTGACTGTGATTGGTTGGAATTCAAAATTTCATTATACTTCATTGGTCGAAAATGGAATGACGTCACATAAACGAAATAGTCGTTATAATTCTCGCCTTGTATTGGGAGGTCCGGGGTTCAGTTTTAGGGGTCGGCTATTCTGACGGGTTTTTTGTGGTTTCCCACGTTCTCCATGGGAATGGTAAAATAGCACCAATTCAGAGGGCCTCCTACACAAGTCTAACTAAACCTTCAGCATGACTTCTCATATATCATACCATCTACCGCCAGAGGACTTCCTTCTCTCCGAGAAAGTTTAGCCCTCAACAAGACGTGCCCTGCGTGAGAATGGCGGAGAACAGTGACATTGTTGAGGTATCCGAAAAAAAAAAAAAAAAAAAAACTTTTATTTCATATTTCCAGGATCATGGTCAAAAGGTACCTTGAAATCATAGACAACCATTGTGAAGATTCATTATTATGTAACGATTAATTTAGCTATAACATTATTATTACCGGTATATTAAAATATTTACTTTATTGAATACGTCCGCCTATACTTATGGTGATTATGAGTACAATCATTTAGGTACAATCCACAGGGAAAAAGAAGAATTGGAAGAACTAAGAAAAGTTGGCGATAACAGCTACTCGTATAAGTCTTGGAGACGGAACGGAATCCATGAAGCTTGTGATGATGGTTATACATTTCCTATTTTACGCAAATTCTTGGACATATAAACACAATATTATAAACCAACAAATATAAAATAGTGTAATATTTTATGAAATGTTTAACAAAATCACTCCCGATTTTATAAAATCATTGATTTTATTCTGTTGTTTCATTATTTATTCAGATGATATTTTATTCACTGGATAAATTCGTTATTTCTTAAAGTTTAGTGAGTTCGAATCAAAGTTCCAGTATACATTAATATATTTATCCAATTTGATCTTAATATAATATACTACGTTGCCTTAGATGGAAATCCGAATTTGTGGTGATTTGAAGCCATGGAACGTTATAAAAATGTGTCTGATATCGAAAAATCTACTAGTAAGCATAAGGCACGGCTCGCCTTTGAACTATTGCGTGCTACAAAGAGAATACGAAGAGATTTTATTCACGAAAATCCACATTAGGTTTTCATTATTTTGAGCGTATAGACTAACACTTTATGTAGAATAGAACTACATTGATGCATTTAAAAAACCGTGATGTCTGTTATAGCCCTACACATCTTCATGTCTGACTGAATCGTTTAATTGCGAGTCATAATTTGATTGGCATGACGGGACTGCGTTGCAATTGTTTATATCCGATTCGGAGAAAGTCACCAAGTGTCATATTCAAATATTTATAATATTTATTCATAATATGTCGCTGGGATTTGACATCTCATCAACTTTATCCCATCGTATATATTAAATGTAATTCATGCTTGAAACGAAACAAAAAGTATATGAATACATTGCTTTGAAATTTTATGTAAAGTATGACATGGACAGAATATTTAGTTGCACGTATATTAACGCTTCTATGTCGATAATCAAACTGTAGGATGAATCCAAAGGCTAAAATTAATTTTACCTCATACCCGTAAATCGAGGAACCGCTTGATCTTCACTAATGTAATAAGTTAGTTATTACCAGTAGCAAAAATAATACATTCTGCACATTCTTAAACAAGAAATTAGGTATTCAAATTGGAAAGAAATTTAATGACAAAATTATTTAGCCTATTGTCATCGACGTTTCTCAAGAGTACATTAGTTTGTAATCGAAATCTGGCAATATTCCGTGTTATACCTTTCCTCTGACTTATTTTATGACACCACTCGTTATCGTATCACCAGGGAATGGATTTATATGGACTAAAATGTATGAAATATGTAGTCTAAGTATATACATATGAAATTAAATATGGACTTAAAATGATAAAAACATGACTACGTTAAATATTACTACAATTTAATCAAACGAAACAAAGAATATAATGGACGTATCTTACCTCTCATTGTAATATTTTATTATTTATTTATTTATTTATTTATTTGTCTATAACAGGGCAAATCCCCAATTACAATAGACAGTACAGATACTTGTTTAAAACACAGAATTGCAGATAACATGAAAAAAAGATATATATTATTTTAATGTACCGAAGTACATATGATATTTCCATGCAGATATTCTGCGTCATCATACGATCGTATGATGACGCAGAATATCTGCATGGAAATATCATATGTACTTGGGTACATTAAAATAATATATATGATATGCGTAAATCACTTCGTGATTTAAGACGGCGCTTATTCCGTCGGATCCCGGCCAACTAGTCACTCATATCGAGTGCACCTCAGCACATGTGTGGACTTCGGTCCTGCGTTCATAGACATCTATGACGTAGTGCAGAGGGCTGCCACTAGAGGGAACCCAAGAGTTGGAGCTTAATCTGAGACGATTCTAACCGGCGTCGGAGTTGTATCCGGTGTGGCTTAGTGGATAAAGCACCAGCACGTAGAGCTGAAAACCCGGGTTCAAATCCCGGCGCCGGAGAGAATTTTTCTCCGTTCTATTACTCTTTCATCGTATGAAAAAAAGAGATAAAATAGAAACAAATGCAAGATAAAAGTGTAAATACAAATTAAAAATTAAAAATGAAAAAAAAAAAAAACAGACAAATAGATACTACCTAAATTAGACCTGCAGAACTGTAGCTCCTCAGAGCGACTGCTTACCTTCCCATTCTTACCCCACCCACCTTTTCTACCAGTGCGATCATGATGTTCTAGTTACGCTCGGCTACATCTCGCGGCGGCAGGTATACAATATGCTATCAAGAATTACAAATGAACAGATAATAAAATCCTTACGAACATACCATTAGAAAGTAAGAGAAATATGAATGAGGGAAATAAATAAATTAAAAGATATGTAAAATAAATTTTAAAATGTATGTGTGCGATTAAATCCATTTTTTTTGTGTAAAATAGGTTAAGTACAGTCCCCTACTTGTCTTTCCGTTCTCTGTATTCTACTAAAATGAAATAAGTCCGAAATGTGCATGCAGGCAACACACCAATTACTTTATCTGAAGAATTTATTATGATTTTTAGTGCATTAATAAAGTTTAAATTCATGCTTTTACAAAACTTCTAATACTGGTATTAACTGGTTTACTAATAATATGACGATAAATAAATTGTACATTAATAAGTGAGTGATAGCTATATGGCCTAATGTCAATGCTGTCATTCAACATTTTAACGCACTCCAGCCAGATGAATGAATGAATGAATGAATGAATGAATGAATGAATGAATGAATGAATGAATAAATGGATGAATGAATAAATGAATAAATGAATAAATAAATAAGAAGTAAGTAAATAAGTATAAAGTAAATAAGTAAATAAATAAATAAGTAGGCTAAATAAGTAAGTAAATAAATAAGTAATTAAGTAAGTAAATAAGTAAATAAACAAACAAACAAATAATATGCGTACTGCAGTTTAATGAGAACTGGAACATGGCAAAATCTAAACCCGTGAAGGAATACTATTTCCAAAGGAAATGGGAATATGATTATTTTGTTGTTGAAGACTAAATAATTGCTTGTTTACTGTGACCCATCCAATTTATTTCTACTCGTCATTATAATATTAAACCACATTTCAACAAAGTCCATATTAAGAATTATGGAATGCACAAACTTTCGGGTAAGTTCATTATTACGAACTGTATATTGATTATTTATTTATATATTGTAAAATTACGGACGTCACTCCTGGTGTTCATTTTGAATTGAAATTAACAGTGACTTTCAAGTTTCATTACTTAAATGTTATAAATTTATGTTTCCGTAGGTGATGATAGGAGGAAAGTTTTCGAAAATCTAAAACAGGTTAGGTGCAAAGAAATTTCAAAGAAACTACCGACAGGAAATCTAGCATAATTGTAAACCTTGAAAGGAGATAACGCATTATAAAAGCAATGAATTTATTACAATACTTTTTGAAAATTACATGCCGCCACTGATCGGCCAGAGAATGTAAATAACTCTACGCGGAAGTCGATCATCCACAATAGAAGTGGAGTGAGGCTGACGTCATATTTCCCCTACTTAACGAGTTCTGCAGGCCTGACCTAAATAAAATACACAGATATAGATATAAATGAAAAATACAAAATAAAAATTAATGAAAAATAGATAAGTATAGATATCATAGCCAAAAATGTAAAATGTAGCTATAATTGGCAAATTACAGAATTGTTTTATGTTTTCCCAAGTGTTGACTCATCAGGGATTGTATGTTGAGTATATTTCTCAAGGAATTCCCTGAAGTACCCATTCTTCAGTTTGTAGAGAGGAATGTCAGCAGAGATAAGAGAGCGGCTAAGGTCGATGTTGAACCCGGACCTTATATTCGATGTTGTTGGTTCTGTTAAAAATAATTTATTGTCCTTGCTTGTAATTTCGTTCTTTGTTAGCCTGACGTTTACTGGTTTGAATATGTTGTTGCACCAGGAACTTTTGTGTAGATGATACCACACTCCGACACAAATTACAAAATAATATTTTAGTGTCAGTTGACAAATCATCTTTAAATTCTGAAATCTAACTTCTTAATTTTATAGTGGTTGAATTTGATAATTTTGGCATATTTACCTTCTTTATAGAATGATTAACAGAACTGAACCAATGTGTATTCTGACTGGCATGTAACTCTGGAGCTCCACATCTGTTTCTGTTACAAACTTCAAAATTAAAATAATACAGTTTCTTAACTTGCTTTCCCATTATCGAGAGGACTGTTAATTTTTAGATAACTCTGACTTTAAAGAAATTACTGAAAATGTTTGAAACTCTATTTTGATATGTAATTTTAAAAGTTAATTTAATTTAATTTAATTTTATTTTATTTTCAAGTTTAATATAATATGGACTGTTTTATACGAAAAATGGAAAATATATGGAAATTATTAAAATATTTACTGATCTCTGAAATCTAAAGAAACGTGGCAAATAAAAGTAGCATTTTTCAACTCTACACATTGTGAAAAATAAATATAATACAAAATAGAATTGATATTAGCTTTATTAGTAAATATATATTGACATAGAAATCCTTTCTCTGTTTATCACAAAGAACAAACAGAGGGTTAAATTATATTATTTTAGTAATAGGTAGAAAACAGATTTACTTCTTCAAATTTTAAGAGACAACTCCGTATAAAAAATTCAAAATTCTTTCAGTAAAACCTATAAGACTCCACAAAAGGTAGAGAATTACGCAGTGTGGCTCAAGCGCTAAATTACTAGTTTTCCACTGAGTTCGATACCCAGATAGGACATGATGGAATTTAAGTGAAGAAAGCGGAAGCTCCTGAGGGTTTTTCAAGGGGTACTCCCTTTCTCTCTATAACTTCATCTCCCCCTCATTTCATCTATCATTTACAATACTTGAAAACAATTTGAAGTAAAGTCTAAGGGTAGTTCAAATCTCCCACAAGGAAGGGTTTGGGGATCCGGGTCTAAGGGCCGTATTCATAGACATTTTAGCGCGGGTTTTCGGTGGATTATCGGCGTTTTTCGTATTCATAAAACAGTGTTAGCGATAGGATATGATTTGAATTCTGTACTAGTAACCACGTAAGTTCCCGTATGAATCATAATATACACACTTCTGAAGTATGATATATGAAATGCAATTGAATAACGTTATCCCAAAACGCGTTCAGTCCGTTATTATGAAAAGGTTGGGCTATTTTTTTTTTATTTACCGGTCTACAGACTGCGAGAGTTTTCAAGTGATATATACAGTTGTGGCAAAAGAATCGACCCTTGTAGCTGATTTCAGAGTCTTGTTCACTCCAGAGCACGATAGACTGGTAACTAAGACTCTCGCGGTTCGAATCCTGCCTGTGAAGGAAACTTTTTTTGCTTCTTATTAAGATATATTCCCAATACTTTTCGATTGCAGCGATATTTTACTACTTAATTAACTTATTAACTTAATTTTAAAAGCAATCGAAAAGTATTGGGAATAAATTTGAATAAAGAACAAAAAAAGTTTCCTTAGCAGGCAGGATTCGAACCACGAAAGTCTTATTTACCAGTCTATCGTTTTTGAAGTGAACAAGGCTCTGAAATCACCTACAAGGGTCGGTCCGGTTTTTTTTACCATTACTATACAATAACACAAACTTTTAGACAAGGATTTGCGTTGTTTTGTAAGAAAAGAAGCTTAAAATATGACACAGGTCTAAAAAAAATCGTATATATGTATTAATAAAAAATTATCAAATGGACTCGGCTGTGATCCTAAAACTCGCTATCAATTAGAATTCTGCAGATCATTTGAGCTACATTTTCAATATACAGAGTATCCCAAAAATGATCCAACAATTTTAAAAACTGAACATAAACTTAGGCTAAATCCAAAATTGAAAGGTGGAACAGCAATACCTCATTATACACAAACATTATAAACCGTAGAGGGTGGAACAGAAATAGCCTTGCAGAATTCCAGAGCGAATATCTCATGTTGTATGTAATAAAAAAACTATAATATCATATGAGTTAAAAGTTGATTTTTTTTTTTTGAGAAAAAAAAATGTTATCCCCCAAATGTTTAACAATCTCTTATTCGATAACCATTGCGAGTAGGATTTTAATTTTTTTTTCATATCGATAGAAAATCTAATAAAGAATAACTTATCCCTCTGGCGTATTTCAATAGCTTGCATTATTTGCGTATAAATTTAATTTTAAAAAACTCCTAAATCCAAGCCATTACACGAAGGTGAGTGGCAACGTCATATTGGCAGAAAGCAACTTAGGGCCGTATTCATAGACATTTTTAGCGCGGGCTTTCGGTGGATTATCAGCGTTTTTCGTATTCATAAATCAGTGTTAGCGATAGGATATGATTTGAATTCTGTACTAGTAACCAATGGATAGCCGGGGCTAGCTTAGTACGCTCGTAGCGCGCGCTGCGAAATGTCTATGAATACCACCCCTAGGTACGGAGACTCACTGAGTTCGTTGACTTCTTACATCTGTATCACGAGTAGAGTGTATTAGCGACGATGATGCCGGACTGTTGAAACTTCAAACTTAATTTTCTAATTAACCGTGCATTTAATCACAAAACGTAATATAAGTTTTCTTTTCACTTACGTGTACCCTACCATTTCATTAACTCTGCAAGGTTATTTCACTTCCACCCTGTATACATTTCGTGCGCAGTTCTACATAAAAGTACAATGAAAAACTTTCAAATCCATAAATGTTTAAAACTAAAATGTATTTCAGTCAAGTCCTTATAATGAACATGCATATCTAATGTAATATCTTTCATAGCAGTTGTTCCAACTGTCTTAATTTTATTGTTATTACCAGCTCCTTACAGAAGATAAACTTGCGAATCCTAAATGAGGCAGTACAGCAAGTGGACAGCTTCAAATAAGCCCTACTTGGGGTGTACTATGAGCAGTAATATGAGCTGCTGCCAGTAAGACAAAAGGAGGATAGCAATGGCCAAGGAAGCTTTTAATATAAAAAGGAGCATTTTCTGCTGACCTTTGGAAAAAGAACTAAGGAAGATACTAGTGAAGTGCTTTGTATGGAGTGCGGCATTGTATGGAGCAGAAACATGGACATTTCGACGAAGTGAAGAGAAGCAACTAGAAGCATTTGAAATGTGGATATGGAGAAGGATGGAGCGTGTAAAGTGGACAGACCGAATAAGAAATGAAGCTATGTTGGAAAGAGAGAATGAAGAAAGAATGATGCTGAAACTGATCAGGAAGAGGAAAAGGAATTTGTTGGATCACTGGCTGAGACGAAACTGCTTACTGAATGATGGACTGGAAGGAATGGTGGACGGGAGAAGAGTTCGATGTAGAAGAAGATATCAGATGATAGACGACATTAAGATATATGGATCATATGAGGAGACAAAGAGGAAGTCAGAAAATAGGAAAGATTGGAGAAAGCTGGGTTTTCAGTGAAAGATCTGCCCTTGGGCAGAACACTAAATGAAATGAAAACCAGCTCCTTGAAGATATACCTTTTCACATAAGGTAGACAACATGAGTCCTTCATGATAATGCGTCGACTCACTTCCTGTGCAATGTTCGTCGTCTTATTATGTTACATTGTTCCTGGAAAATGACCAGCCTCTTGGTCTCTAGGGGCCGTATTCATAGACATTCTTAGCGCGGGCTTCCGGTGGATCATCAGCGAACTAACGTTTTTCGTACTCATAAACCAGTGTTAGCGATGTGATATGATGTGAATCCTGTACAAGTAACCAGTCGATAGCCAGGACTATTTTAGCACGCTCATAGAGCGGGCTAGCGAAATGTATATGAATATAGTAGTTTGCGACGCTGGCTTCTAACGAGTTTTCGGGTTCGATTCCCGAATCCGCCAGGGGATGTCCTTGGTCAGGAATTGTTTCTTTATAAGTATGGCCTAGGTGTTTTATGTTTTCCTTACGATTAAGCTAGATTTATTGTATATAAGTGATAAGAGGACACTGGCGTACCAACCAAAAATCCGCTCTTAATATCCCCTCAAGAAATCACCAGGAGTTGCTAATACAGCCCTATGGATTTACATAATTAATTCAAAGTGTTCTACCCAATGGCAGGTCTTTCACTGCAAACCCAGCATTATTTTATGTCATCCTTTTAGTCTCTGAATAACATGATCCCTATATCTTAATGACATCTATCATCTGATATCTCCTTCTGCCCCGAACTCTTCTCCTGTTCACCATTCCTTCCAGTGCATCCTTCAGAAGGCAGTTTCTTCTCAACCAGTGACCCACTCAATTCCTTTTTCTCTTCCTGATCAGTTTCAGCATTATTCTTTTTTCACCCATTTACCATTATCCTGAAAAATGGATAGGGCATCTAAGCCCGTTTAGTGATGTCTGCAGCTTAATCCATTGCACCTCTTATTATGGGAATATGTGAAATGTTTACTTTATAGTATTCCAAGGAATATTGTGAAATTGTTGAAATGTGTGCTACCGTTCGCCGAATGACTGGGATATTAAAGGACGTACAACGGTCAATACATAACCGTGCAACAGGCCTGCATTGAGATAGATGGCACACACTTTGAATATCTATCCCGAACCATACTATACAACGTATTCACGTTCATAAAAAAGTTTCAGTTTTTGTCATTTATGTATTTGAACGTTTTTATTATTTGTGTGTACATTTGTATCGTACCATGTTGTCTGACGTGTAAAATGGGACATTGCTCTCATACAAAATATTTATATGTAAATCTATCTCCCGAATACAGTCTGAACGTTTTATGAATTTTTCATAACAAAATAAGAATGATAAGACATCCTAACACTGACCCTCTTTGTATGAGAACTACCGGGTAAATAAAGTATGTATAACATACATAGGGAATGGCAGTTGAAAATAAAAATATCACGTCATAATGTACTCAGTATGGTGTCCTTTGATAATCAGACACAGGAAAATGAATGCATGCGTTAAAACCAGTTCTGATGCAAACGCTGCAACATGTCCGTGGCCACATGACAGGCGTCGACAATTCGGGCTTGCTGATATTGCGAGTATCGGGTTTTCTCATCATAGACTTGCAACTTAAGGTGACCACACAGGTAAAAAATTAAGGGGTGTGAGATCTGGGGAGCGGGTTGGCCACATTGATCACATTATGTGGCATTTTATTTTGACCTGACATTTCTTAATTGGGACATTGGGACACCCTCTAATGTAAGATAATATCACTACACGTCATTCAATGATCGCAATTCCTGAATTCTTTCGTTGTGATTACATATAGAGTAGTTACTAAAAAATTAAGGGTGTGAGATCTAGGGAGCGGGTTGGCCACATTGATCACATTATGTGGCATTTTATTTTGACCTGACATTTCTTAATTGGGACATTGGGACACCCTCTAATGTAAGATAATATCACTACACGTCATTCAATGATCGCAATTCCTGAATTCTTTCGTTGTGATTACATATAGAGTAGTTACTAAAAAATTAAGGGTGTGAGATCTAGGGAGCGGGTTGGCCACATTGATCACATTATGTGGCATTTTATTTTGACCTGACATTTCTTAATTGGGACATTGGGACACCCTCTAATGTATGATAATATCACTACACGTAATTCAATGATCGCAATTCCTGAATTCTTTCGTTGTGATTACATATAGAGTAGTTACTTCTGGCATCCGAAGTCCCATTGTTAGGATATATACGATTTTTTGTTGAGAAATTTTATATTCGGGAGTTATAACTAGTCTTAGGAAGTTCGTACCAAAATATTGTTTTCAGGTTGAGTGCAGCCAGGCACATAGATCTATTCCATTAGCATACTGAAGGCCTTTATTTATTTTTTATTTTATTTGGTTATTTTACGACGCTGTATCAACATCTAGGTTATTTAGCGTCTGAATGAAATGAAGGTTATAATGCCGGTGAAATGAGTCCGGGGTCCAACACCGAAAGTTACCCAGCATTTGCTTGTACTGGGTTGAGGGAAAACCCCGGAAAAACCTCAACCAGATGACTTGCGCCGACCGGGAATCGAACCCGGGCCACCTGGTTTCGCGGCCAGACGCGCTGACCGTTACTCCACAGGTGTGGAATCTGTAGGCCTACTCTGTTTATAGGAACACCTTACAGTATATCCGAAACTATGGGTGCATAACTTTAGACACTACATTAAAATAATACGTACAGTAGAGAAGGAGTTTCATTACGTGCTAATGTTCGGAGTGGAGTTGTACAGTTTAATGAATGGCTTTCAACATGGCAGAAAAATCCTCAAATCACAAGAAGCTGAATGCAGTACTTCAAGAATTTTCTGGTAACCACAGTAGTAATTGGAGAAGCGAATAGTAACATAGTTCAGGAACACTGTACTATGAAAAAACATGTGGAAAATCTCTATTAGAAAATAAACAATGAAGGGAAACCGTCTTCTTCAAAATCTAATTCAAGTATACATAATTCTTTTTCGATATATGTATAATGTTGGTATGTTGCAATATCTCTTCAAACAATTGAAATGCCTATAACAATCATTCTGCTGCAGTTAAGAAATGTGGAAATGACTGAAGCCGTGAGATATGTGAAAGAACAATATTGTTCAAGTAGCCTCTAAATACTAATCCGCATAAGACCCAATTGTCATTAAAGGAAATATCAAGAGAGTCTTCGAAAATAATTATGGGCTTGATGTGATATGCTACATGTGAGATTCACTATTAGATTCATAAAGTTATTCATCACCTAATGATATAGTAAGAAATCCTGTTTTATATTTCAGACTTGCTCCAATCACGTCTTGTGACGAAGAGGGAATATTTTCCGCACTCGAAGTTTGTCGGAACATAGAAGCAATATTTATTTTGATAAACTGAGAAATATTGTAAAATGTCTAGAGATATCACTATGCATTTGATTTCATACTTTTACACGTAGGTATACGAAAATTATTTTAGACTGAAAATTACGAAGGTTATAATTGGCAATTAGTATCTTTCTATATTATTTACTTACTGTGTTTTTGTTCTATAGCCAGGGACCATTGGCGCAAAGAAAAGTTCGGTTTCCTCCCAACTGTACATATTTGTTGTCCTGGTTCGTTGACGTTTAGAATTGCTTTACTACTATTCATTCCTTAGAGATACAGTCGAAGCTCACATAACTTAATAGTTTCGGTATTAACTTCCTAGCTTTACTTACAACAGTATTCCGCGTTCCCTACATGGTTATTTAACGACGCTGTATCAAATAGGAAGTTATTTGGTGTAATGGGATTGGTGATAGCAATATTGTATTTGGCATCATAAGGCCGAGGATTAGCCATAGATTACCTGACATTTGCCTTATGGTTGGGGAAAAGCTCAGAAAAAATCCAACCAGATAATCAGCCGAAGCGGGAATCGAGCGCAACTCCGGATCGGCCTTGGCCGTTTCAGCTTTCTATATGAACTTAAAGAAAATATCAAGAGAGAAATTTTTTTCATCATTGTAGGAATGAGCAGCCATGCGAGACATACAGAGGTTATAATATCGTAAAACTTTATTGTGAAATAGGTTTTATTTATTTATATTTCAAAATGTTAATATCACTGTGAATTCATTTTCGGTAAAGTGTTCGTGGGTGTTAAATCCTCTATATTGTTTCTATATTTTCACATCCAAATCTTGCCATGTTTCCTTCGTACTAGCCGCTAATAACTTTGAGAGCAATAATCGAAAGATGAGAGGAATAGAAAGTTCATTAAAATGAAACAAATGAAAGTATTATAAAATACTATCAAATATTAGTTTTTAACATCCTGCTTTTGACTCCCAATATAGTACGATTCTCGTGGATCAGTGACTACCAATAAGCTTGTTCATTGGCTGAAAGAAGTTCGCGTGGGATTATCCAAATAATTAACAACCGCAAAGTACGTACAGTTTTCCGTTTGAGGAACAAGGAAGAAGAATGAATACGTCATCATAAACCACAAAGGTTGGACAGACCATATATTTTCGTCTCATTCTCAAAGTGGGTCAGACCTCTTTTCATCTTTGACAGGGCGTCCTCGTAAACTCTTCGTTCTTCGTTTGTAATTCAGCACTTACCGTCGGATTGAATGGTCTTTCTCTCTTAGAATGTTTTCCTAGTATTTTTCGTGTTCTTTTATTTGTTCGCATAGATTAAATATACTCGTTCGTTATTTTCTCGCTTTTCCTTCTACCTGTTCTTTGACATACAGCCCCTGCTCTTAGTATCTTCAACTCTGCTGATTCGGTTTAGTTTGTTTTAATCTTTTTTACGTCAAACATTAGCTGTCAAACAACAAAGTATGTACAACTTACATTTTATAGCAATTTAAAACCCTTTCCTTGTGTTTTGTATTAAATTATATTCTCCTAACGGTATAACGTAGTCAGTTTAGTTCTTGTAATTTATATTCATAACAGACTTTCTACTGAAGTATATTTCATACACAAAGTACGTAATTATAGTATGTTTTTCCATTACTATTAGATTTTCACGTCGCAGTTTTCTTCCTTTAGAGCTAATGTGTTTCTCTTAAATGTAATTATTTAAATTATTAATTTTGAATCTATTTTACATAAATGGCGTAGAAATTCAAGATAATTTCTGACACGGTTTTAAGTTTTAATAATATTCCAAGAGTCGTTAACATATAAATTCGTGAATCAATTTTATGTACTTGCCATTTAACTATGATACTGATCACTCGTTTACTTCAATTTAATTTCTCTTTATCCCTTTGTACAGAAGTAACATATATATATATATATATATATATATATTAGTTTTAGTAGGTTATTTTACACGCTTTATCAACATCTTAGGTTATTTAGCGTCTGAATGAGATGAGGGTGATAATGCCGGTGAAATGAGTCCGGAGTCCAACACCGAAAGTTACCCAGCATTTGCTCATATTCGGTTGAGGGAAAACCCCGGAAAAAACCTCAACCAGGCAACTTGCCCCGACCGGGAATCGAACCCGGACCACCTAGTTTCGCGGCTAGACGCGCTAACCGTTACTCCACAGGTGTGGACTTTTCGATATATAAGAACTAGAATTTCCGTACAATACACGAGGAGGAACTATTCGTTCTAATATTTTGCTCAATGTATCTCTAAGGACCTGAATCCCCATACAAGACGTGACTAGGCACTGTTCAATGTACTTCTTTTCCTTAATATATTTATCGTGCAAGATTTGAGAAGGCACTGTTCATTCCAGTAGTTTCCTTAACATTTTTGTGCTTATATTATAAAAATTGTATTATTAGCAATTATGTGCAATAATGCGGGCCTTTCGTCCATTACCTTTTGTCCACAATTTGTTTCGTCCATTACCTTTCGTCCACGTTCTCTTGTCCACAACCAATTGGTCCATACAATTTACGTCCATCCATACATTTTGTTCACACCTTTCATGTTCATAACCTTTCGTCCATCTTAGAATGATCTGCAGTAATTGTAGCCGAGATTCCGCAATGTTGTTTGGGCTACCATTTGTACCTTTACAAGATGTTTTAGAAATATGTGATTTTGTGGCAGAAAGAGCAACAGAAGAGATTGAAGAAGTTTTAGCCTAGAATTCGTGATAAGAGTTTATGTGAGAGGGATTCGTCGTAGAGGAAGAAGAAGGGGGCACAATGCAAGATTTTCACCGGAAACATGAAATGTGTACGAAGCAGTATTGAGTGATGAACACAGGACTAACAATGCCGTGGAAGGTTGCCATAGTAAATTTAAAAAACTCATGGTTGTTCATCATCCCAGCATTTGGAAGTTTTCGGAAATCTTGCTGGATGAATAGAAATCAAAATAGCAGGTAATTACTCAATTGTTGGGAGGACACACACGAGTCCGTGCTCCATTAAGTCAGACATATTATGTCAATAATCATGAACGCATAAGGGAAATGGTTACACGGTATGAAGATTACAAGATCGGCGACCGGCTGTAAACATATCTTCCAAATATAGGACAACATCATAGCAAAAGCTATATACAAATAACAACAAAATAATTCGACATTGGTCTATAGTTCGTAACATAACACCACACAAGATTAATACACGAGAGCAACTATACACTAGTTGCCAAATTCTATACCCTATAAACATACAAAGCAATATCAATGTCAGTCAACAATATCAATTACGACATGTAATATAGCCTATATGATATTCTTATTGAATTTGGTATTCCCAAGAAACTAGTTCGGTTAATTAAAATGTGTCTCAGTGAAACGTACAGCAGAGTTCGTATAGGTCACTTTCTGTCAGATGCGTTTCCAATTCATAGATGCACTATCACTTTTACTATTTAACTTTGCTCTAGAGTACGCCATTAGGAAAGTCCAGGATAACAGAGAGGGTTTGGGATTGAACGGGTTACATCAGCTGCTTGTCTATGCGGATGACGTGAATATGTTAGGAGAAAATCCACAAACGATTAGGGAAAACACGGGAATTTTACTGGAAGCAGGTAAAGAGATATGTTTGGAAGTAAATCCCGAAAAGACAAAGTATATGATTATGTCTCGTGACGAGAATATTGTACGAAATGGAAATATAAAAATTGGAAATTTACCTTTCGAAGAGGTGGAGAAGTTCAAATATCTTGGAGCAACAGTAACAAATATAAATGATACTCAGGAGGATATTAAACACAGAATAAATATGGGAAATGCCTGTTATTATTCGGTTGAGAAGCTTTTATCATCCACTCTGCTGTCAAAAAAAGCTGAAAGTTAGAATTTATAAAACAGTTATATTACCGGTTGTTCTGCATGGTTGTGAAACTTGGACTCTCACTTTGAGAGAGGAACACAGGTTAAGGGTGTTTGAGAATAAGGTGCTTAGGAAAACATTTGGGGCTAAGAGGGATGAAGTTACAGGAGAATGGAGAAAGTTACACAACACAGAACTGCATGAATTGTATTCTTCACCTGACATAATTAGGAACATTAAATCCAGAAGTTTGAGATGGGTAGGGCATGTAGCACGTATGGGCGAATCCAGAAATGCATATAGAGTGTTAGTTGGGAGGCCGGAGGGAAAAAGACCTTCAGGGAGGCCGAAACGTAGATGGGAAGATAATATTAAAATGGATTTGAGGGAGGTGGGATATGATGATAGAGAATGGATTAATGTTGCTCAGGATAGGGACCAATGGCGGGCTTATGTGAGGGCGGCAATGAACCTCCGGGTTCCTTAAAAGCCAGTAAGTAAGTAAGTAAGTAAGTAAGTAGGTAGGTAAGTAAGTAGGTAAGTAAGTAAGTAAGTAATATAGCCTATATAGAATACAAACAATTTTTTGTCATGTAAATAAAAATGTAAACGAGTTTTCACTCTTACACAAATCAACAATTTACACAACAACTTTGATTAACCATAAATACACAACAACAAAAAATGCTTACTATGTAGGCTAAGTAAGTTAAGGATCGTAATATTTCAAAATGTTTTCAATCTTATAATTTTTACTTTAACCTAATTTCAGCATTCATCTCTAATATTGATTAATATCTGCTCTACTTACAACACTTAGGTTAATATATTAGAAATTGTATGTATCTGATGATGTTGTAAGTGCGACGAAAACATTTATACAAACCATAAAATAATATGTAATATAAAGGATTCATTCCTTGAATATTGCATGATAAGTCATTGACTGAAACCAAAAACATTAATTTATATTTACATGATAATCTAAAGATATTATAATTCAGCAGTAAGAATTTCAGAACAAGGCCATGTATGCACTCAAAGCAAATTTACCCATGAAAGTCTCGTTAAGTGTAGATTTTATGGGGTCTGCACTTAATCGAATATCGGTTCTTTTAGTCACATGTTCTAAGACATCCACAGTACACTTTCAGAAAGGCAAAGGAATGGATAAAAATTGTGTATTGAATCATTGAATGTTAGTTGTCTTTAATTGAAATATAAGTCTTTTTATTGCATAAACTCTCAGATTGTAGAAAATGACAAACACCACTTTGAAACACAAAAAACCTTTTATTCAACCACGTACCATGTGATCTCTTTTAGACATGTGCGTCTTTATTACTGAAAGTGCCTCTTATCCTGGCTTCAGTATCAATACAATATGTGATTGTATTCTTGGATCTATCGTCTTTAGAAACGGTTCCCATAGAAGCGCTCACAGCCTTCTAAAAACTTTCTAGCTCAAGAAGAACAAGGTCTCCAGGGAAACGCACTTAAAGATGGCGTACAGGCGTAACCATGAAATATAACAACGGCGGTACAGACAATGACAGATGTTTGAGTACAACTACAATGAACCACAAATAGAAAATGTATCACAGTCAGTGATAATGTATTTGCAGGCACTGAAAGATTCGTGTTTGATCTGTTTCAATCCGCATAAACTGTCTACTTGTGCAAGTTTATAATTTAATGAAGATAAGTTAAAAACGTACAATATAATTTACAGTCAATTTACAATGCACTGAAACAAAATGAAATGGAATGAAAGTTTCTTCATTTAGCAACAAACAAATACTTTAAAGAACATTCTTAGTCAAAGCACAGCTTGATTATAGATTAATTCCGGCATAACAAGCAACAACTTCAGAAAAATACGTCCGTCTCCTCAAGATTTTGTATTACCTGTTAATGTTTACAAGTATGGGCAACATTGAACATTAAACTTATTTTTCCATCTTACGTATACTCCATCTCTATAATAAGGGATCAACAGAGATAAGACACCTTTAACAGCTGAATTTTCAACAAGATAGATACAAAGATTCATTAAAGAGTTACTTAAGTGTGACCAGAATTTATATTAAATATATACTTTTTAATTTAACAAACAAACCTAAAAAGAATTTGATCAAGAAATGAGCTCCTTCCGTAGCGTCTCTGTATTTCATTACGCATATCGGGGTATATTTTTAGTGCTGAGTGACGTCAGTTGACGTTCGAATTGAAGTGAAAATGGGTGCTTGTATACGGCAAATTGAAAACAATGATCACATATCTCGTATAATATATAACTGATGTGTTGTAGTTAGTGTGTAGAAGTCAGCGTAACGCATGCGCAGTAGGTACCATACACCTTCAATCTAACGATCGCTGTCGCTCAAGATACAGGATCAGTCAGGAGGAAAGGTACATAGTGTGAGGGGTAATAATATTGGTGATTCTGAACAAAAAAGTTTATATGAACATACGCTCTGTCCTTAACAGTATCTGACATACAGCTGTTTGAAAATCACGGGCGTCAGTCTCATGTCCTTCATCAGCACTCGCATGCGAACGCAACCAAAGATGACCAACTCATAACCGTCTTAACGGAGTATGGTATCTTTATTTCCTTCAAAACGTGTTACCACAGTAATTAGAGAATATTCCTTTGGCAACACGACCTCGTATGTAATTTCAGCACGATGGAGCTCCTGTACATTTCGTACGGCCAGTGATGCAGTACTCCAATGAAACGTATCTTTGGTGTTGGATCGGCCGCGTTGGAATCATTTCTTGGCCACCGAGGTCACCCGACCTACTACATTAGATTACTGTGTGTGAGGTTGGCTTAAGCGCGAAATCTACAAGATCGTGGAAACACTGGAGAACTTCTCGCTCGCATTTTACATGCTTGTGCTCAAGTAAGGAAATGTCCAAATCAGCTCAGATCAGCAACACAGCAGCTGTCTACAAGAGATGCAAAGTGCAATGAAGTTTAAGAAAAGTACACAATTAAATAGAACACAAGGTAACAATATTTTAATTTACTATCACCTACACTATTTCCGTTCCTCATTGTTCCGAATAGTTTTCTCCGAAACCCTTAAGAACAGGAAATATGTTCATATAAACTTTTTTGTTCAAAATTACCAATACTATCACCCCTCAAACCATTACCTTTCCTCCTGACTCATCCTGTATATCGCGAGTTATTGTAGTTATCTTTAGATAAAGAAAGCAGCACACTAGCTGATCATTTCCACACTGAAACTGAATGTTTCACTTACTACATCTTCATGACGTCAATGGTAATGGAAAAATGAGATGACATGGAGAAAAACGGAAAAACTATCGAAAAACTTTCATCCTCAGATCGTATTCACTAAAACATCACTCCTGTCAACGCCGAAGGTCGATCCACGAAATGACAATCTTGCGCTGTAGAAATTAGTTACACAAGGTGCTAACGCACAGCTAGCAGAATAGTTAACATTTCGGCTATTTACATCCGATGCCATGGAGTTCATATTCTACAGGGTTCAACCGCAACTTTAGATACACAAGTACGGTTTTTAGGACTTCACGGCAAATTTACATGAGAAAATGTCAGCTTCCTTATCAGAAGAATACACGATTTGTTCAGTAAATTGCAAAATAAAACAACAAAAAATCCATCAATAATTCTCTTACGATATCACGGTATGTCGGATGACTTTAAAATCACGTACCCACAGATGACTGTACTGTACATGTCATGCATTAGGATCGTATAAATAAGAGAACAAAATTGCTAAAGAAGTGACGTAAAGTTATCATTCGGAATGAATGTTCGTTCTGTAAGTTACATTAGCTTATTAGCTTCCCATGTAACTTATATATATATATCCAGGTTTAACGCTTTGTGCAACTAATGTCAGTGATTCACAATTCTGAATCAGGCTATGGATTTCTTTTGCAAGTGTGATGGTACTATTTTTCCAATTGGTGTTCGTCACATATCAAGTCCAAAATATATAATGAAATGGGTTAATGGTAAAATCCCAACAGGGATGCAACATCGTGTCAATAAGTTAATCCTTGAATGTTTTATCTGCAATTTCGGCAATTCTTCTGGAATTTTCTTAAGTAGCTTACAACTTTTAAGGGCTTTTTGGCTCATATATCATTTTATTAATGGATTGTAAGAATACATTGAATTCCAACCAATGACAATCATCTATCACTGCAATATTTTGTTAATTTGAAATTGTCACTTTCTTGTTCGCATTGATCACAAGCGATTATTTCCACAGATCAACGAGGAACACCATAACCTAATTATGGGGAAAAAAATACCGGAAATAAACAATTAATATTAATTTTCTCAGTATCAAGCATTTCAAATAAATTTACTTCTGCACATTATCACTTCCCTTGCATAGGATATTTAATTAAATTTCCACCTTTTCGAATTTCAGTGTGATTCTATTAAAATGAATATTTCCATAGTTCCATTCTACCTTTCATTTATATGTAGTTAAAGTAGTTAATCATAGATGCTTCCAGCCGTATTTGAAAATAAATATTTTAATTCCTTATTACGAATGTGAATTAAATATGGTTCAAACAGTAAATATTTTGCGTTTACTGGCTGGCTTTTAATTACATACACGTACGAAACGCAAATAGTCCTCGACACTGTGGTCAGGCTGATCCAAAAATTCAAGAGGACAGGTCCGGTCGAGAACGAAGCCAGATCAGAGCGGTCAAAGACCGCAACAGATGAAGGTAGGCCTACGTCAACGATGGTGCTAATAGCAATGGTGGAGAGCCCGAAGAAGAGAACCCTGCGCCTATCTGCAGAGCTCCACATTTTGCACACTAACAAGTGGAACCCGTACAAGATGCAGATGCTGCAGCATCCTGATGGCAAGGTGCAGTTCTGTGAGTAGGCCTTGAACATCCAAACGAATAACTCAGATTTTGCTGATACAGGAAAATGTGTTGTCAAGTGTTCGTCGTGAATGGCAAAAGCGCATGTCACTTTGTAATGACGTGCAGGGGATACATAACAAACATATATTGTAATGAATCTGCTGCAGTGTTACTGTATCGTCCTTTGTGTGGAGACTTTTATCTCCGCCTGTATAATAATGATTTTATGATACGTCTATACATATGGCTAAGCAATAGTGATGCACGGTAATACCACAGTCTAGCACATATAGTCACGAAGATTGAGGTGAGTTTTTGCATTTCTCGCAATACAATACTCCAACCGGTTAGCAACTGAGGATACTAGGAACAGTAGACTGTGCGATAGTAGCGATCCTAGTGGCTAGCAACTAAAGTTCAACTGTCATTGGATGCATATTCCCTACGTAATGAGCTTCGTGAGCTGTATGTACTAGACTGTGATAGTACTATAAATCAGAGAATAAAAGGTCGAGTGTTTTCGTAAAAGACAAGCATTTTCCTTGAACAAAAATATACACTAATAAAAATTGAGTAAGAATCAGTATCGGTACTTTACTATGGAAAACATTTCTGGTAAAACAGTTCACACATCACCGCCGATAACTACAGCTGTTGTCTATATACACGCGAAGTATTGAAATTTAATCGTAGCTAAATTATCTTTATGTTAACACATCAAAATCTTTATCATCACCACAATCATCATTATCAAAATGGCCGTAAGAATATACCTTGGCTCGTTTCAGTTCTATATTTCATAACATCCATCTCATTCCCAGATGTCCTATGTCCCGCTGTGTTATGTCGCTGATTATGATCATTATTTTTCCTTTATTTATTTTATTCATTTATTTATTTATTTATTTTGCTAATAATTATAACATAAAATATAATATAAACAGAAAAAACTTTAGCTCGCTCCTGAAGGAGTAGAACTCGTGCTCAGGGGCGGATTCCTGAATTGAAATTAAGAAGTATATAATACAATTTGTCTTATGTCTACTACGCAATAAGAATATATAAATTTAAATTTACAATTTTTATAAAATCCATACATAACTTTTTTAATTTAATACTAGAACTATTAGAATTGACAAGATTAGGATATTTATATATAAATTTGTTACATATTCTTGAGCCTAAATTACTACTATGATTATATACTGTAGCAGTGTTGCATTTTGGTTCAAACAATCTTAAAGAATTCATACATTTTGTTTCATAACTATGAGAATACAATTCAAAAGTATTTCGATTCTTATGTATGAATTTTATTAATACGATAAAATAAATTTGTCTTATGTATGTATGTATGTATGTATGTATGTATGTATGTATGTATGTTTATACTTAGGTATTTCGGTCGACTTGGGTGACGTAGTCGGTATAGTGCTGGTGCTTAAATGCGACAGACTCATGTCAGTAGATTTACTGTCATGTAAAATAACTCCTACGGGACAAAATTCCGGCAAACCGGCGACGCTGATATAACCTCGGCAGTTGCAAGCATCGTTAAATAAAACATAAGTTAAATTAATTAAATTAGGTATTTCGGTACATGTATATTTCTATAATTAGGACTATATGTATGTGTGTGTCTGTGTATAGGATGATAGATTTCATGGACTCATTCTCCTCTTGAACGTTATCAGTTTACGGCATGTTGGAGCAAGTTCGCACTGCTGGAATTGTTGCAGACAGCTTGACGCCGCTGTATATCGCAGGGAGGCGCCCGAATCGGTTTGTCTTGCCGGCACCTCGAATCTCCCCTTCTTTCAAGCTGCGCTGCGATAAATTATATTTTTAATTGGACTCCTTCAGATTACTGCCTTGTGTTGTGAAGCTATGAAGTATTTTTTTCAAGCAACACTTTCAGCTAGTTAACTTCCTGTTAAAATATGAAGGAATATGTTCGGTAGATAAAGGTGCTGGGTTCAAAACAACTCACTGAAATCGCGTAATGAACACATACATAAACGTGATAAATTGAAGGAAAAGTAAGACAGTGAAGGAAAGACATAAACAATGGAGACGGGAAGAGATTTATAACTTGGCTTGTCGAGGGCCCTTAACACTTAATATTACATTGGTCTATAGTGAGCCTGGATATATGCGATGATTGCCTAAACCGGATTGGCGCGGCCTAGTTGGCATTCGTAAATAAATTTCTGATAGATGGGGCATCCTACCTCAGATCTGACAGAGGTCCCATCTTGAGACGAGTATCTGGTAAGCCTCAAGATCCGGAACCTCTAGCCCAGGGGCGCCCAAACTTTCTACTCTAGTGTTTGACCTCGGGCCACATTACAGTGTACTTAATATTTATAAAACGCAGTGTAATTTTTTATTAATATTACCACAAAACAGACTACAATTGAATTAATTAATTAATCGTTTTAATAAAATTTGAATTATTTAATTTTGAAAAATACTTAAATGAAATGTCATGCATAATTACTCACCTAGTGAGAAGTGTGGAACTGATGTTTTCAAGATAATAAATTGTCGATATCGGGTCTCTGTTCTGTGGTGCTCACTTTGTTTTCATGTTCTTTCATAAAATAATTACCGAACCAAGATTTATTATACTTTCTACACTCACTTCGACTATCTAAAACATTTTGCACTTAAGTAAACCTGACACCACACTACCACACGAACAGTTGAGCACAGACGAAGAATGACAATGAAAGTTATAGTTGGTGGATAACGGAATGTAAGGGATGAATGACCTACCGACCTGCCTTGGGATGGGGGTAGCCTTGCAACGTCTGCTAACCCCCAATCTCCAGTCACAAGGTCGCATTCGGCCGTATGTGGCCCGCGGGCCGAAGTGTGGGCGGCCCTGCCTAGCCCTTTCTATAATAGCATCGAAAACCCATAATATCCCGAAGACTTCACAGCAGACCATTTTTAACTTCTGCAGAAGATACCGGTAAATGAAATGAAGAGAAAGAGGGAAATGTAAGTATCCCGAAAAAAAAAAAAAAAACCTCTGCAATGTCTGCTTTGTTTACCACAAATTGCACTACGTCCTAATCGTTTGAGCCACAGACGCAACAGAGGCGAGATTTTAGAAAATAAAAAGAGAGAAGGAGAGGAAGATACAAATCTTAAACTAAAGAAGGTAGAAAAGAAGAAACAGAAAGATCTGAAATAAAGGGAGAAAAGAAGAAAAGTTTATGAAATATTACACTAGAGTAAGAAAAAAAATTAAAAAGAGATAAAAACAAATAAAAACGCTAAGCGATTAGGCGAATGAAAAGGAGACAGAATATAGAGATAACAAATTGAACGAAGAAGAAAAATTAAAACAGAAGGAAATTGGTCTGTATTAATGAAGACAGGAAATGAGTAGGTCTAGATAATAATAAATCAGAGATTACTGAATTAATAATCTAAATATAATGAATGTTTGTAAAATTAGGAAAATTAGTGTATGTTTTTAGGTTCTTGTTTAAATAATGTACAATTTTATTTTGGAAATAAAATAAACATTGCTTTTGGATAGATTATTATTTTATTTACATATAACATACTGCTCTAAATACGCCACAAATATTAAGTTATTATCATTCAAAAACAGAATCGCGTGGATTTTACATTGATATCTGCTCGTTTCATCCTAGTAGCCCTAGAATAATGTTATTCAACGATAAAAGATCTAAGAAAAATACTGTGATATTATGAGTCTCTCTTTTCACAACAGTGTTGAAGTCAGAATATTAAGTCCGAACTTAATTTTTTATTTGTGCATTTACTGTGGTTGTAAATACATTTAGTTAATATCCTGAACAAATTCATCTAAAATTTTCGCAGCCGAAATGCAACAACAAAGCGATCTCACAGGCAATTTGCTCCCAAAACGAGCAGTCCCTTTGTAGCGTTCATTTACATTTTAATGGCTCGTGTATAGAATTGGATGTTTAACCAAGTTATTGCAATTATCAGTCATCCTGAAACGCTCTGTAGTGGTGCACTTGTCTGTTGTTTCCAATCATTACGTTTGCAGCATCTGTTGCATACTCTAAGCTGCTATAGCACGCAGTAACAAATTCTACTGGACTATCGTGCTGAGGTAATTAAAACGAAAATCTTGAAATATAAAGGAAAATGAGAGAAGTTTTAGCTTCAATCTCAAATTTCACACCGACGCAAGTAAGACACTAATATCACAGTCATGTAAAATAGATTACAGAAATAAAAGAACGGGACCTAAGATTTATTACTCTTGGGTACCGCAGTGAGCAGATTTATTTTTCAGAAGACAGATTTTGCCGGCCGAAGTTTACGCAATGCCTTAGAAGAAAATTAAAATCGCTGCATTTACATCAGTATCGTGGGTCAAATCCCACCTATGTTATAAAGTTTTTCTGTTGTCAATGGACATTCATTTTTAAATAAATGCTCAGAATAATATAAAATCGTGTCATTGAGTGTCATAGTAAATCCGTCTAGATTTAAGGTAAGACGTATTCAGATGAAACATAGACACGTGACCCAGTTTTTAAAGTAAAAAAAATTGAATGCCCATTTTCTTATGCCCATTACGTGAAAGTCCACAAAATTGTGACCATAAATGTAATGTCCTATACATTATGTCCATCTAAAATTGGTATGTGCACGTCACATACCCAATTAGCTACTCGTCTTCTGTTTCTTCATCTTCATAAAACTCCAAACGATAAGTAACAGATTTGAGGTAAGTAGTGATGTTACCTCTTTCTTGTGGTGGCTATAATTCTGAACAATCTGTTCCACTGACTCAAATTATTAATAGGTCCGATCGTTTAATTGAATTCTGCAAATTCTGATCCCCTTGGGTTAGGATAATTTCATTATTCCTTTGATTCTCCTTAATGAATTTCATAGATTTCCATATCGATGCGTGTTGTGTGACAATGCCTTTTTGGAAATGATTATGCCATCCTTCAACTACGTTAGCTGTTCGATGTTGTCCTGTCAGAACCTGATTTTAAGTTTTCAATATTTCAGGTGGGAATCTTGCTGGAATATTCCTTCTCCTTACCCGAGCAGGTGTTCCTCTTATGTAAATTTCCTTTATGTATATATGTAACACTAAATCCACCACTTCAGAGTCAATATTATTTACTGCATAAGACTATCAAAAACAGCCTGAACATCTGCCAATGACACAAAAGGAATTGATATTAGATGTCGGATTTTGTCAATCAATAGTCTCAATAAAAATGAATCAGAAAGCTAAGAATAGTCCTAATTTTAATAAATAATAATTGTGCATAAGCTTTATTTGTAAAATTTTGCCTGGTAGATCGACTTAAGGTCTTAACTCTGCCTGAATGAATGAATGAATGAATGAATGAATGAATGAATGAATGAATGAATGAATGAATGAATGAATGAATGAATGAATGAATACAAATATCGTCGTTGTTCCTGCAATAACTCCTATGTGACATATTTATCGATTTTCAGATTTTTGCTCTATTAAATAACTTAAATAATGATAAAAACTCCTAAATGTAATTATATTTCTTCGTTTCGAAAATGTAAGAATTCACAGTCTCCTATGTACGGCTGCCATAGGATGAATAATTGTGCTTTTCCTTCCCACTGAAATATTTTATATTTTGTACATAGGAGTTATTGCAGGGACAACGACGATATGCATTCCGTGAGTGGACATATATAAAAGTGGGCATAAATAAAAATAGACAAATATGTGTGAATACAGGTCACATGGACCCAAAAATGAGGACATAAGTAAAAGTGAACAAAACTAAAAATGGACATAAATGTGTGTGGAGATATGTAAAATGGACATGATATCAATGGACGTATCGTTCTGGGAGCGTTCAGATGTGGGCTTTATTCGAGACGTCTTTATTTCTTTGTGTCGTTGCTAACTTGTCCACATAAAATTTGCCGCATTGTATTCTGCTAGTCTGGCAGTGTAAATAATTCCAATTCTGAAATGTGCTACCTATGAGGTAAATAAAATTCATTACTCTGAATATAGAATTGAAGCAGTCATTTTAGAAAGGACTTTATTCTATTTTTTATGATGTCAGTTAGAAACGCTCTTGTATTTGTCATACCTGTATACATGTTTCTGTTAAGAAATGACATTATTTCACAGGTTCGTTAAGATGTACAGAAGCTGCATAATTTTCACAGCAAATTAGAAAGGCCTCATTCCTGGAATAAGGCCATTTTTATGGAGATCTGTTTGCTGTTGTGATTTCGGTATAAAGCTCTTTCTAAAGTGACTGATTCAATTGTAGCTGAGAACGGAGGATTGACTGATAAAAGAGTAAGACAAACCTAAAGCTCTACCGACCGAGCTACCCAGGAACTGCACCCGACACCGTCTCAAATTTTCCCTTTATATCCACACACCTCAAGTGGGCTGACAAGACTCCAGAAACCAAACGTTGAGTGCACATAAACACTATATGAAAAATTGAGACGGTGTCGGGTGCAGTTCCTGGGTAGCTCAGTCGGTAGAGCGTTGACGCGCTCATCCAAAGATCCCGGATCGATACTCGGCCACGGAACAATTTTTCCCTTGAAATTATTTACCTATTCTCCTTTTCTCTTAACTATTTATTAAACTTGCTTCATGGACTTCAAATTTGAGACAAATAAGTACGTAAAATCATGTTGAGTAAGCCATAAAACTAAAGAAGACACTATGACAAACCAAACTTTATCACAGATGCTTAAAATGAGAACCTTCACAGGCAAATATATTCCAATCTACCACGAAAATATTCCCTTGTCTTCCACACAGTTATATGACTCTTCTGGCCCATCTGCAATGGAATATGATGAAGGATGAGTAGAACAGAGAAAAATTCTCTCCGGCACCAGGATTTGAACCCGGGTTTTCAGCTTTACGTGCTGACGCTCTATCCACTAAGCCACAACGGATTCCCCTTCCGATGTCGGACCGAATCCTCTTAGTTTAAGTTACATCCCTTGGGTTCCCTTTAGTGGCCTACCCTCATGCACTGCGTCATAGATGTATGACAGTGGCACAATGTCCACACATGTGCAGAGGTGCACTCATTATGAGTGACTAAGTGGCTTGGATCCGACGGAGTAAGCGCTGTCTTAAATCACTAAGTGATTATTTTTCGCATATCATATATTATTATGATGTACCGAAGTACATATGATATTTCCGTGCAGAAATTCTGCGTCATCACATGATGAGAGGATTCAATCCGACATCGGGATGGGAATCCTGTGTGGCTTAGTGAATAGAGCGTCAGCACGCAGAGCTGAAAACCCGGGTTCAAATCCCAGTTCTGGAGAGTATTTTTCTCTGTTCCACTCATCCTTCATCATATTATGATGACGCAGAATTTCTGCACGGCATTATCATATGTACATCGGTACATTGTAATAATATACAATGGAATAGGTAACTGTTTTCGAACACAGGCATAATATTGTATGGTTTATCTCCAACGGTTTTTGTATAAAACTTTTTTGTAAAATTAAAATTTAAGAAGTTATCAACAATATTCCATACTTATTATTCACCCTCTATATATATTTAATTAACGTATGTTAAGTTGTTGTTTTAACCATCGCTGTTGTTAAAGCGCTGTTTCTGCAACAAGATTTTAGTTATTAAATTTCAACTTTTAGGCAAGTGTTGAAAAAATATTTTTATTTATTTTACTTAACGATCACTTGAGCGTAATTTTTGTTGAAGGAAGTTCCATATTCCCATATCGGTATCTATTTATCTATTTATTTTCCAATAAAACAAGCAAACAAAATTACAGACTGATCGTCGGGAATGTCTTCATATGGATTCATGCATTCATAGAGGAAATTGTAGGAACCTCTAATGAAATTGGAATCTCCTTTCAGTATGAGAGCTATAGTTACCTATTAATCACGTCAAATAACATGGAAAGTATAAGTGTTGCCTTGTTAGGATTGTCCGACACTTTGTGTTTTGATGCAATGTAGATTGGGAGCTGTTGTAAGTTTCATGGACCTTGCGTGTGTTGAAAAGTTGTTCGTGAAGTGGGCGTTTCTTCCCGAAGTTGAAGGGGCTGAGCGATCGAACTTCAAGGTTCAAGTAAATAGGATGAGCGGCTTGCAATTTTTCACACTGATCCTACACTAGAATAGAGGGAAGGTCCGCACGCCGTATAAATCTGAGAACTTTCTATTCAGACCAGGAGCGATAGCCGTACGTCGCAGTTCACAATTTAGACATCATCATTCCAGTCATCACTTTCATCGTTGTCATCAATATCGTCGACATCTTTCTCATCATTATCATAAACTCCGACATACACTTTACAATCAATATCATGTATCAAGAAACTGGAATACTAGATGGACGACATGCACAACCGGATCACTAACAAGAGACACCTACTTCCCAACAATCCACGACCGACTCAAAAGCCATCACTTCAAACTTACTTTCGTAACAACGCAGTTTCTTTCTGGACATGGGAGATTTGGAACTTACTTACAGATTCAACATTCCAGCAGACATCGACTCTACATGCTCCTGCCGCGAAGACCTTCACAGTGTGAAACACCTTCTATTTGACTGTCCTATTATTGAAGCAAAGAGATTTCAAATAAAGACACATCTTCTGGACTGCGACACCGAATACAGGACTCCAATATGTGAAGTGATCAGAAAACCTTGTTGCTACAGACAATTTATAGACTTGCTAAACTTTGTCTTTAAAAGACTGTAGATATATATTTCACTATTATCTGTGTAAAAATAAGAAGTATAGATAAGTTGTATACCGTATAACAAAACTAAAACCCTAGCATATCGCTTGGTGAATTAGGGTTGTTTTGCACGGGTATTTAATAATAATAATAATAATAATAATAATAATAATAATAATAATAATAATAATAATAATAATAATAATAATATCATTGTCATCGTTATTGTCTCCATCATTATTGTCATAGAGTCGTCATCATTATTATATTACCGTCATCATCATCGTTTTGGTAATCGAAATTACCCTCTAGCCCGGATAATACCGTAACCTGGGCAACTTTGCACCATGAGTGTAACTTTGCACCACCAATACTTTTTGAATTGTACATGTGATTTTATAGGTCTCCTACAGAGTATTCCGTTTGTCTGGTAGTTCTTTTTCAAGTCTGTGATTTGAGCCACCATCTACTGCAAGTTTAGTTACCAATCGTTTATTTGTCCATTATCCATGGAATGAGTTGTTGAAATGGTGATGAACGTTTTCTGTTGTGTTACTGAAACTTTCGAATCATAATATATTGGAAAGGTAAGTTTCTAACAATACATTTATATAAATTTACGGTCCTATAATTTTGGTTTGCATAATATTGCAAAACATTAAAATAATGACTCACATGGATTAAATGAAAGGAATGCAGAAATGTTCAGTCACATTACTCGAAAAGTACAGTAAAATCCCTCGTATCCGGCACCCAAATAACCGGCAATACCAAAACAACGGCACTTTCGGGTAGGTAAAAAAAATAGTAATTCATGCGAAAGAGAAGAGTCTGACGAAGATGTGAGTGGTTTTCGTAGATCGCACATGCCGCATATTGTGTTTACTCTTTCCACTGTTCACGCGTGAAAACAGACAAAAAAAAACCGTCATGTCCCTGGAGTAGAGGGTATCATCGGTAACCTGGACCTTGCAAACAATGTGCAGAGACGACATATTTAAATTTAACACTTGAATTCGCCCGTTTCGAAGGGGTGTTGGATGAGTCTAAATACGAAAGTGTAAAATCCTCTGTTCCTACAGCGCGTAAAAATTTCACTCGAGTGATAGATAGTATCATGGTTATTACCGCTACGAGCTGCTGTTGCACAATGGATTCCGCGAAACGCAAGCGAAATGTTCTTACGCTCAAATCATGGAGCACTACTTCGTAGTCTTCATAGTTGCGACGTTGGCTACACTGCTCTCCACGTCACATGACTTACATGACCGCCATATAAAATTGCCATAAGGTTACGAAAATTGTTAGTGTTTTTTACGCTATTATGTAGTACTGTATTATAATAATTATGAACTGATGAATGTACATTACCGTATTCATTACTAAAAATAAATATTGTACGTATTTCAAAATTTATTTTTAATGATCTATAGGAAAATTACCAAATTTCAACATGGAAAAAAAATGCTTGTGCAGTACAGTATGTCTTTACATAACCTATAAATGTTTTTTTTCAATTATCCGGCAAAATCACTTATCCGGCACTGACTTTGTCCCGCAGTTGCCGGATACGAGGAATTCTACTATACAACTTTGCACAGCAATCTTCTTAATGATATTTAGAACAGCAGACTTTTGTATCAGTGAACCACATTAATAGTCAACTGCAGTATGTATTAGAATAAAATAGGTTTAGTATATGAATTTTTCAGTAGTTATTAAGGCATTATATTATTCCATTCCTGTAAGCATGGCTCCATGTCTCATTCGAGGGACATGAAGAAGAAAAACAGAATCAGAAGAAGAAGGCACTCTAAAAAGTCAATAAAGGATGAGAATATTGCAGCAAATCAGTTCTCTGATAGTGAATCTGATATAGATGTCATTTTGGATGATGAAACTGATGTCAGCGTTGTGCCTTCTAAGTGTAAAAGCCTACCAAGTGCTGCAAAGAAAACAGTGACAAGATCTGAACCATTAAACATTAATAAGGGTGTTTATGTAATTATCAATTATTTTGGTAATTTGTATCCTGGGGTAGCTAAAGACAGTGAAAAGGAGAGCATTCAAGTTGATGTCATGAATATTTCCAATAAGTGTTGGAAGTGACACAATGTAAAAGATGAACTCTGGTATGACAAGGAAATGTAATAGAAATTATTTCCGATCCCAGAGGTATCAAACCGGGGATACTTTAATATTCCAGAGATTTCAAAATATTTAAGCTGATGAAAAAACAGCAACTATAGAGGGAAATGAAGTGGCTATCCTACCCCAATATCTCCTGGCCTAGTTGTCTCGCAAGTGTGCCGTCTTGGTAAAACTTGTGAGGTTCAGACTTGTCTTCGGACAGTTGACTAAACAACAACATGGTGATTTAACAATGATCTAATTGTATCATTATTGTTGGGATGCATTATTGTAAAATACTAGTGTAGTAATAAACATGGTCTCTACGGATGTGATGTGAAAGTTGAACTGGTTTTGTAATTTTGCACTAGTTGAGTGTAGTAGGGAAATATAGCAAGAAGAATCGTTTGGTGCAAAGATGACCCATATTGCTGTACAACATTGCACTACTTTTGAAATTTGTTTCTTAACGTATTTATTGTTCCAAAGATCTGAATTTAGAAGAAATGTTTAGGTCCTGATCATTGTGTTAACATATATTTTTAAGAAACACAGAAATAATTTTTTCTCGAGTTATTCTAAGAAGACCTTAAAATGTGGTGCAAAATTGTCCTCTTTCACGGTACAAATCGAAATGAAACTTTCGAAGACTATAAGTGTTTCTTTTCTCTTCATTGTATATCTTTTAATATCATGTAAATGCGAGTAATCTGGACATTATGCATTATAACCGTTTGTAATCATGATATGCATAGCATTTGGTTAACTTAAATAAATGCCATAAAACAACCATATTAACGGATATTATAGGGCAAAGTTGGGCTAATGTGAAAGTAAAAATAAAGTCGGACTGGTTTGATACAGATTTTAAAATGTATCAAAGACTCAGTTTGAACATGTTTAAAACTGCGATTACGGAAGTACATTTTATGCTCTTTAAGGAGCAATATTGAACAAAATAAAAAAAATCATTATCAGACTCATAACTGTATTAAAAGAAAAGTCAGTTTTGCTGCTTGAAAAACTCTGATGTGATACTCTCTTATTTTTGTTATTGCTCTTGAATAAATAAAAATAGAATAATTTTTAAATTTTCCTTTCAGTCAGAATAGTGTCAGATTCATTTTTCTCTAAATAAAAGCTATGAATGTTTATCAATCTGTCTTTAATTAGTGTATAAATGAGAAGGGCCATTATGATACATTTTTCAGGGCTATTACAGATTGGTCAGTTTTCAAACTTAAAATAATTTATTACCTCTTAAGGGGTATTTAATAATTTCTCAGCTCTTGACGATTGTTTGAATTGACATGTTGGCATGGCACCTACTAATATAGTAAACTATAAGTTTAAAAAATTATACATATAGACTTATTTTTACTTATTTATCTAACAATTTCAGCTTAATAGTAATTTTTCTTACTGCTGAAATTAAACACGACTTTGGAAAATGCATTCATTACCAATTAAAAACGTATTTTAATTTATTTTAGCAATACACATTGTATCATAATTTTTTTAATCTATTTCCTTACACAGAAAAACAAAAAATCTGAACATAAAACAATTTTCTAGCATTGACAGCAAGGTGTTATAGTTTAGTAAATTATATACCTACATTTTAATGGGAAAAAGAGAGCATTATAAAACTTGCTCAATCTTAGTCAATTTTAATGTGATTTCAGCCAAACTGTTACAGATGATACATTGAGCATTTGTGTGTATCACAATAGCCTTACTCCATTGTTCTGTATAATATGAAAATTCTATTAGCAGTACTTTAACAGCAGATTTCATTTGTAATCGAAAACCTATCGTTCTTCACTTCCAATCAATATTTAAGTTGTACAGTATTCAGGTTTTTTTTTCTTGTTAGGAGAGAGGGAGGGAACATCACACGCACTACGACCTGAGGTCTATTGTACACCTCCCTATATGGGATGAGTTGCGTGCCCACCGATCCTCTACGCGCACCGACCTAACCACTTGACCGAATTAACGAAACGACCGGTCCTTAAAGCCAACAGAGTCCATATACCACTCCTTCTTCGGCAACCCCCCCAAAGCACCCTTAACGGTCCGAGGCATAAGTCCTCTCCCAAGAAGGTCTGCCTCAGGTTCGTTTGCAGAGCCTATCCATCATCACTTGAATACAATCCACGAAGGCCTGTAGAGAGAGCTAGCATCTTCGGAGGGCCGCCTGTAGAGCGATTTGAAAACCAAAAGAAATAACGGGATGATGAAGGAAAGGATGATAGGGATGGAAAGGAAGTGGCAAAGATGAGTGGGGTTCCAATCGCCTGATAAAGTTACCTGATATTCATGCATAGGAGTGAGGGAAAAAAGAAAAATCACCGAAAAAACCTCACCCGGTCAACCGGGAATCGAAACCGGGCTCGCTGGATTCCGAGTTAGACTCGCTAACCCCTCAGCCACAACAGTGGACGTGTTCAGGTTTACATATGTTTGCCCATAAAGGATAATATTGTATGTCATAATTATGCAAAATTTCAGTACATTTTTACAATATTTCAGGTATTATATTTGATATTTAATACGACTGTAAAATAATTTATTTAATTTTGTTATTACAATCATACTTTCAGTAGGCGTAAGCGTGTACATCTATTTCATATTTTCAATAAACCATGTATATTGATGAAATCAACTGTTTTAGGAAATTCTACAAAACCACCGGTCAGAGTGAATAATTCAACTATATTTATCGAATTTATCAATGTAATCGGTGATTACAACGCAACATTACGTTTCGTAATTGTAGTAAGTGCAACTTAAATGAAGAAACTCGTCAACAAAAGTATCAGATTTTTCTTAAACATACGAGTAGCTGATATAAAATTTATATTTATATATTTATTACTCTAAGAATTTCTGGAGTAATCAACAACAATAATAAAAAGAAACAGACCTCTGATTATACCTTTCAAGTTGATGTGCCCATCCTTCTGGAAATATGGCGCAAAATAAAACGCAGCATAAGTATTTGATTTTGCTTCCAAATGGAAACGCTGATACAGATTTTCGGACGTGATATGCTAACTACACACAATTCTACCTCAATGAACGAGTTGGATAGCAGATTCCGAACTGCAGTTAAGCTACAATAATTCACTAGGTATTTTGCCCCTTCTACTCTCATTCTTCTGACAATATTAAACCTACACTAGATTACATTCGAAAGAGATAGTTATAATAAAAGAGGTGACAAATAGAATGCCATCCTTCAAATGTGTAGCTAATTTGAGTCTCCAGGTTATTAAATGAGGGATGAAGTTATGTTTCAGTGCAGAATTTTGCAGGGGGTGCGTCAAACTGCTCGTTTGGAGTCAAACTGGAATTTATCTGCCTTAACTTTAGTAGTCAAATCATCGTGTGGAGTCTAACTTCGTATTTTCCAATTCAGATGTTTGGATAAAGTGCAGTTTGATTCTAGGCGATTCATTTATTTTCCTTAGTTACGAGCAGAGAAAATTAAAAATCACGCTCTCCATTACATAGTACCTAAGGACAGTAATAAAAATATTTACTTAGTTTATCTGAATAATGCACAAATAAATATAATGAACAGATAATGTAAGGTGCGAAAGGTTCAGCTTATCAAATGAAACGGTTCGCCATTGCGTGAATATTTCGAAAACATGGCAGGCTCCTCAAAGTAGAGCACCAGCAAATGCAACATCAGTGACTTGTGGAATGAGTGAAATTGAGACGTCCACTGGAACAATAACTTAAAAGCGAAACCTTCAATTTGAGATACAGAGCATCATACATTTTAGATCTGATATAACAGCATTTTGCAGATCGACATTCAAATGTTATAGAAGGGGATGTGTTTGTTGATTGACGGAAATAATATTGTGTCAGGAGAGAGATGTGTTATTAAGGTTATTCAGGGGAGAGGACGGTATTTTTCTGGTGAATATGAGTAAATTTAAAAAATATATATATATTTTTTCTTTAAAACACTCTGTGATACGTGTGGAATATATTGTGTAATATTTTGTGGGTATTTGTGCCTTATCGGATATTGAGACACCATTATTAAAGTTCCTGCGTTGTGGGTTTTTAAATCACACGCCATCTTTGATTGTTGTTCCCGGTAAATTCATATTTTTGCTACATTGCCAGACAAAAATTGATATAATTTCTGAACTATTAATGCTACACGCATGGAATTTAGAACACACATGCTCGAGACTATTAGGAAACGTTTCTCTGTAACAGAATTTTGCTAATTGATTTCATTTTAAAAATACGTCTGTCTTTTCCAAAAAAAATAGAAACTAAAAAAAGCGTTATTAAATTTTAATTATACATCTTGATTACACAACTTTTAACACTATATCACTTCGGAAAACACATTATGTGTCCTTCACATGTTAAATTTTATTACCTTGTTAACATGTTTCGGCATGCTATTGGCCTTCTTCAGAACTGGTTCTTGCTAGTCTTGGCGCATTTTGTTTTGTTTCCTGTGGGAGTGTGTTTGTGTAGTGTAATGTGGAGTCAAAAAGTGTGTGTTATGAAATTGAGTTGTGTTGAGAATTTCATTTGGATGTGTTTTTGTGTGTCTGTATATATCGTATTGTTCTAGTGTGTTTAGTTTCTGGCTTTTTGGTTGGATGTGTAGAATTTCCATGTCTGTGTTGATGTCTCTGTAGGTATGGTTAGCATTTGTGATGTGTTCTGCATATGTGGAAGTGTTTTGTAATTTTGTTTTGGCCGTGATATGTTCTTTGTAACGTGTTTGAAATGATCTGCCTGTCTGTCCTATATAGAGGTTGTTGTAAATTTTAATTATTTATTTTAGAAATGTAAGGACTAATATCAAAATTCTATTACAGACACTTTGCAGACCTTACATTTAAAAATAAAATGTAAAAAAAAAAACTGTTTGAATTTATCTTTAAGAATGGCTTAGGTTTAGTAAAATCCTGCATTGGGTACATTTTTCAAATCTGGGCCCCAAAATATTTTTTTATATATTTATATTTGCTTCAGTTGCTATAGCCATGAGCTCTCCACATACAAAAAATTAAATTTTACACCAAATAGAAAAAATATTGAAACAAATACTGTCCTCTCTCTTTAATTTCACAGAACATCTCAATAAACCAAAAATATTTGTAATTTGAGTACTACACGCTTTGAACGATAACAAATGCTATGCAAAGTGTCCGTCTTATTCAACCCATCAGCAGCATTTGAGATAAGAAAGCAATAATTGTGCGGCACAAATACAGCTTTTAAAAATCATGCGCGTAATGTCCTTCAGTCGCAATGAGCTCGTAACTGATCACGCTGTAGCAGGTGGTATCACAGCGAATGAAATATATTTTATTCCCACTAATGTGACAAAGTGAAACATGTAAACGACCAGAACTGCTCAACGGTGTCATTGTGCATCAATATAATACATCACATCATCGATATTATGACTTGCGAAATCCGATTCATTCTCGGAACTGAAAGGTCTTGGAACATCAATCATACTATCCAGATCTCATCCCTCGCGACTTTCAAGGTATTTGCAGCTGTGAAAGAATAACTTAGTAGTCAAAGTTATGGATCGGAACACATTATCAACTCTGATGTCACCGCATCTCTACGTACGTAATGCTAATACAATTATAGAAATGTAAACGATGATTTTCCACGCAGATGACAAGTATATAGTGAGATTCACGAGGATTTACCGTCCTTTATGGAGCTTATTTGTGAAGACATTTTGAGTAAAACATGTCATATAAACATAGTTCCTATTCTCAAATTTTCAGAGTTACATTAATTTAAAGTTGTTTGTAAAATACGTTTTTTCTTTACTTTGAAGGTAAAAGAATAATAGAAACGGAGAATGAACCATTCAGAAGTATCATTTCTTTATTTTAAAAGTATTATGAAGCTAAAAATGTGCTGTGAACTCCTTAGTTGCTTCGTACAGACATCTTTTTCTATTTTTAACTAGAAAATTACATTATTCTCACGCACTTACGACAAAAATTATTACAAATCACACCATTTCTACCGACTTAATTATTTTCAGTTGAATTTTGCATCCTAATTTACTATCTTGGAGAATTTACAACACATTATAAAAAATGTCGCCGTCCACTTGAGTACACTTGGCCGCACGCTTGTGAACGGCACTCGTCGCTCTACGTAACTGCATACGGCTATCTTTGATTTCCGTAGCGCTCGCGCTGGCTGCTGACTGCACGCTGACCAAGATCACGAGTTTACAGCAATGCGTTCCAATAACGAAACGTAACTCTGTAAATATTGAGAATAGGACCCATGTTTGTATGACATTTTTTGCTCAAATGTCTTCGGAAATAAGCTCCGTAAAGGACGGTAAATCCTCGTGAATCATCTTGTATGTAGACAATGGAGGTATCCATGTTGAATAGAGAAGATTAGTAACTATTAGTATTTGCTTCTGATTGAGATTCTGGCCGATATGTACATATACGGAAATATAATTTGGAGCTCTCTAATTGTACGTTTCCCTTAAAACACATTGAGCATGTGCAGTAAACAAGAGCCCCTGTATATATGCTACTTGTGAACAGTCGTGCGAAATTGTTGTCTACATAAAAGTGGACTTCCATCAAGACTCGCTCCAAATTTTAATTCCGTATCTGTTCATCTTTTATTAGGCAGTACATCTCACTTCACTCGGTATGTGTCAAAGGAAGAACAATTGTTTGTATACATCTGAAGTCTGATTGGTGTAACATGTAGTTAATCGGCGTTGTATGCAATGGAGGGGGAAATAAACTGGCCATCCTATCACAATATCTCCTAGCTTAGGTCTCTCATAGGTGGTGCCTTGTTGGTGCCATTATTGAGGTTCAGACCTGTCTTTGGACAGCTGACTAAACAACAACAAAAATATTCGTCTGAGTCATATTCTTATGCTTGTTACTTATTGTAAAAATTCCATACATAAATGTCTCAAAAATATTATAGGAGGGAGAACAGTTATAAATGAAAGTATCTAGCTACATTTTTTAATACGCCAACTAAACCTAGAAGCGTAACAAAGATACAGAAGTTGCAAAATGGCTGCAGCTCTGCACGAATGTACAATTGCTAACGTGAGCTGTGATTGGAAGAAAACTAAATGGGGAGAACAAGGGAAAATGCATAAAAACTAATTTTAACATTTAGAGATATCTGCATTACAGAAGACATAGGCCTATTACAATTGCATTAGCTACTTAATAACTACAAGGTTACTATACAATTGTAATATTATTGTTTGTTGTTTTATTCAACTGTCCGAAGATAGGTTTGAACATCATAACACCAATAATTCATCACTCATGAGGCAACTAACCCAGGAGATAATGGGTTAGGGTGACTAGTTCCTTTCCCCCTCAACTGCATCGCTGTCTAGAAACATATTACACTAATCAGACTTCAGATGCACACAAACAACTTTTTTTTCCTCCGACACATATCGTCAAGTGAGATGTACTGCCTCATAATAGATGTACACATCAGGAAGAACTTCAATCAGAGGTTTCAATATTATTATAATATAAAATATACCCGTATTTATTAACGAAGTTTACTCTATCTTGTTTATGCGGATGACTTGAATATGTTAGGAGGAAATCCACAAACGATTAGGGTAAACACGGAAATTTTACTTGAAACAAGTAAAGCGATACGTTTGGAAGTAAATCCCGAAAAGACAAAGTATATGATTATGTCTCGTGACCAGAATATTGTACGAAATGGAAACATAAAAATTGGAGATTTATCTTTCGAAGAGGTGGAAAAATGCAAATATATTGGAGCAACAGTAACAAATATAAATGATACTCGGGAGGAAATTAAACACACAACAAATATGGGAAATGCCTGTTATTATTCGGTTGAGAAGCTTTTGTCATCTAGTCTGCTGTCAAAAAATCTGAAAGTTAGAATTTATAAAACAATTATATTACCGGTTTTTCTGTAACGTTGAGAAACTTGGACTCTCACTCTGAGAGAGGAACAGAGATTAAGAGTGTTTGAGAATAAGATTCTTAGGAAAATATTTGGGGCTAAGAGGGATGAAGTTGCAGAAGAATGGAGAAAGTTACATAATGCAGAACTGCACGCATTATTTTGTTCACCTGACATAATTAGGAACATTAAATCTAGACGTTTGAGATGGGCATGGCATGTAGCACGTATGGGCGAACCCAGAAATGCATATAGAGTGTTTGTTGGGAGATCGGAGGGAAAAAGACCTTTTGGGGAGGCCGAGACGTGGATGGGAGGATAATATTAAAATGGATTTGAGGGAGGTGGGATATGATGATAGAGAGTGGATTAATGTTGCACAGGATAGGGACCGATGGCGGGCTTATGTGAGGGCGACAATGAACCTGCGGGTTTCTTAAAAGCCATTTGTAAGTAAGTATTTAAAATAATTATAATTTCCTTAAAAAGTAGATGTTTCGGCAAGTTTGGTAAAAACTAAATTCTTTAGATTGAAATACTTTAACGTTACATTATATGAAAAAAAGGCAAAGGACGGAAGATAATTTCGCAATATTAAATATTTCGTTATACTGGAGTTCGTTATAATGACGTGCATGCAATAACGTTCCAATCATAATGATTTTCTTTGCAAATTTTCATAAGATACATTAAATGTAATATCATTTCATTTTCGTTGCGAGGTCACACTACCTAAGAAGAGTGCTCCATCCTCCATTATCTATATTGAGATTTAAACATCCATATCACGTGGAACTTTCAAGCACTGCAGATTCAAATGTAACCCTTATCATCCACCGCAGGGCTCTATATATTCTTACTCGACTATTATAGTTTATAAAAGTTATGGAATTTTAAAACAAAATGCCTCAAATTTATAATTCTAAACTGGAAATACCGCTAAAGGAAGTGGAAGGAAATCCAGGAGTTCATAAATAAAAGTAAAACCAAAGAATGGGATACAGCGCGCAGCTTCAAGTGTGATTGTGTTCTCTCTCCGGAGACGGATAACCGAAATGCGAAATGGAAATTTCTGGTTCACCCTGTCCCTTCGCCTTTCTTAGCTCGTTCTTTTCTTTCCCCCATTGAAATATAGGGGCTGGAGTCGTGGGGGAAGCAACGATATTGGCAGTGTAGAGAGATGGATGTTTTGTATTGCAGAATATTATCTGCAAGAAGCACAATTCCCTCACTGATGTGAAGAAAAGTTCCACGCGGAAAATTCACGTCTTCACAGCGTGGGTGGAGTAATTAAATTTCTTCAGTTCTTGTGGCTGTCAACACAAGTGATTTAACTATTTACTTGCAAAGCGTATTTTTCCACGAGGAGCATTACGCCAAAATGTTAACACTGAATTTGATTTTTTTATATAAATAGATTGGTGGACATGCTAAATCTTACATTGCTTATATGTTTATTTCTATTTAATGAGATTATTTTCCTCTTGATTGCACGACCATTTCTGTATTATGAAAGCAGCCTTATATCACATGTGTGTTTGGTATTGAAATTACTTTTTAACATACTGTATCGTCCACACATGTGGAGTAGCGGTTAGCGCGTCTGACCGCGAAATCAGGGGGACCGGGTTCGAATTCCGGTCAGGGAAAATTACCTGATTGAGGTTTTTTCCGGGGTTTTTCCTCAACCCAATACGAACAAATACTGGGTAACTTTCGGTGCTGGATCCCGACTCTTTCACCGTCATTATCATCTTCATTTCATTCAGATGCAAATAACCTGAGATGCTGTTACAGCGTAGTAAAAAAAATTCATACATCATATTGTATCACAGATCCTTACTATCAATGTAATCTAATAACTTACTTTATATATAGAAATGGAATTATTCTGGAAAGAGTGGGTGAAGAGAGAATGATACTGAAGCTAATCATGAACAGGAAAAGGAATTCGTTGGGTCCCTGGATGAGAAGAAACTGCCCACTGAAGGATGCACTGGAAGGAATGGTGATTTTTCCGGGGTTTTTCCTCAACCCAATACGAACAAATACTGGGTAACTTTCGGTGCTGGATCCCGACTCTTTCACCGTCATTATCATCTTCATTTCATTCAGATGCAAATAACCTGAGATGCTGTTACAGCGTAGTAAAAAAAATTCATACATCATATTGTATCACAGATCCTTACTATCAATGTAATCTAATAACTTACTTTATATATAGAAATGGAATTATTCTGGAAAGAGTGGGTGAAGAGAGAATGATACTGAAGCTAATCATGAACAGGAAAAGGAATTCGTTGGGTCCCTGGATGAGAAGAAACTGCCCACTGAAGGATGCACTGGAAGGAATGGTGAACGGGAGAAGAGTTTGGGGCAGAAGAAGATATCAGATGAGAGACGACATGAAGATATGTGGATCATAAGCGAAGACTGAGAGGAAGGCAGAAAATAGGAAAGACTGGAGAATGTTGGGTTTGCAGTGAAAGACCTGCCATTGGACAGAACACTATGAATGAATGAATCTACAGAGTGCTTCAAAATACTTTGACAAACCTTGGGGCATGTTCCTCACAACAAAACAATAAAAAGTTCATATAAACATATGTCCGAAAATCCTTAGTTTTTAGTTATTAATGAAAGAACATAATAAAACATGTGTTAGATATTGTCAGCTTGGTAGTAAGTGGATAAAGCATCAGCACGTAGAGCTGAAAAACCGGGTTCAAATCCTGATGTCGGAGAGAATTTTTCTCCGTTCCACTACTCTTTCATCGTACGATAACGCAGAATATCTATATGGAAACATCATATGTACTTCAGACATTAAAATTATATATATATATATATATATATATATATATATATATGATAAGCGTAAATCACTTGTGATTTAAGACGGCGCTTATTCCGTCGGATCCCGGCCAACCAATCACTCATAACGAGTGCACCTCAGCACATGTGTGGACTTCAGTCCTACGTTCATAGACATCTATGACGTAGTGCAGAGGGCGGCCACTAGAGGGAACCCAAGAAGTGGAACGTAAACTGAGAGGATTCGATCTGACACTGGGATGGGAATCCGGTGTGGCTTAGTGGATAAAGCATCAGCACATAGAGCTGAAAAACCGGGTTCAAATCCCGGTGCCGGAGAGAATTTTTCTCCGTTCCACTGTTCTTTCATCGCACGATGACGTAGAATATCTGCATGGAAACATCATATGTACTTCGCTACATTAAAATAATATATACAAAATAAATAATATATATAAAATAAAATAAAATAATATATATATATATAAAATAAAATAAAATAATATATATATAAAATAAAATAAAATAATATATATATAAAATAAAATTATATACTGTATATATATATATATATATATATATATATATATATATATATATATATTGGTAGCAAGTGTTGCAAATTTAATCAATTTAGAAACTGATAACGATGAAAGTTTACGTTCAACACGTTTTGAGATACAATCCAACAACTTAACTTAAGTTTGTAACCGATAATAATTCATTTTGTTAGATAATGGAATGATGTTATCGATAAAAGTCTGCTGATGCACCCATTGTATCCCAGATGGCTGTTTACAACAATCATTTGTCATTTAAACATTATGTTTATATGAACTTTTTTTCTTGTTTCGGTGTGAGGAACATGTCCCAAGGTTTGTAAAAGTATTTATGAAACACCCTGTATAGAGGCAAGGCTGACCTATATACATGATGGAAGTGACATAACTGTGCAAACTGAAGAGCGCAATGGAATAAATTAAAATAAATAAAAAAACATTTTATTCGTTTTTTAATTAAGAGCATGGCTAATTGAAAAATTAGTCTTGAACTCTGCGTCGGCGCGTCTTCGGGTCACGTATTGTTGGTTACTGAGGAGGAGACGAGCGGAAAGAATGTGACCTTGACTGTGACTACTGATTATTAAAAACATCGGTCAAAATTCATCCCAGTAGCCAGCTATTACTCATGTGAAAAACCGTAGTTATAATAATTGTGTATGGAAATTAAACACAACTAATAATATTAAAGTAACTATTAATAATTATTATTTAATTTAGTACGTGTTGTAATTAATAGCTTAACTTCTCACTTTCTAAGCACAAGAGCAATGACCAGCAACTGATGAAGTCTGCATGATTTTTAATGAATAGTATCGCTAATGCGTCACATAATGTAAGCATTGATCTCACTAACGTACTTCCCCTTGCCGCTTTATCTCCCACTCCATCTCATAAGTAACAAACAATACGAAAGCACACACGCACTCGATCTGAACAGCAGAGTTCCATCCCTTGCTCACCTCAATAGAGTTTCCAGACTTTCTGAAGACAGAAAGTAAGGATATATGTTAACCTTTTCATTTAATTTGCAAGAAATCCGTCCATTTTATTGAAAAACTGCACAGGGATGAATAATTTCTAATCAATTTCTCTACTGATTTGAGTAAAAATCACAATCGTTCGGATAACACCTATAGAAAAGTGTTACAATTTTGGGTACCGGTACTTTTTTTTTTTTTCTGAAAAAAAATCTGGGACTAATATGGTATTATAATTTGTGTTGTACTGTATCCAAGGAACAAGTTGTTAAATCCGCAATAATACTTTCAAACTTTATACGTCTAAAGACGGCCTAGTAATCACATAGGCAGTCAGAAATACAGGAAGTCAGAATGATAGACATTCAGAAAGACCTGTCAAGCAATTAGAAATATAACCAAAGAGAAAGATATACGGTCAGGAAGGTAGGCAGACGATAAGACAACAAGGAAGCTAGACGGTGAGGCAGAAAGATAAACAGATATAAATTAGATAATTACGATATAAATACATATAGACAATCAAACAAATTGCATATTTGCAAGAGTAGCTGGATGAACAGACAGCAAGCCAAACAGACGACTTAAACAGAGACTGGAAACTGAAGCATATCCGGAGACCTAATTAATCTAGACATTCCGATACAATTCGGTGTGCATTTGGCCATATACTTTTACAGAAAAAGTAGTGATAAACATAAAAAAATTCATTAGATTTGACACTGTATTTGAAGTATTTATTATAAAGCAATATTATTTACTTGAGGAAATCATAAATATATCCCTACAAATAACATTACCGATACCTAGACTAAATCATTAATATAAACTAGAAAAAATAATGGACCTACAGTTCTGTGGTGTTCGGGTAAAGGGGTATAAGTATTTTTTTTGTTCAGAATGGAATTTTGTTCCCCAGATGAACACACAAGTTAAATTATGCAACTGGGTGTGCAAAAATCAAAGAATACTAGCAATTGATATGTTTTATTTGTGTAGAAAATTAATTGTAATAAGGGTTCCAAGTTTAATTTTCATTTATCTCCGAACTCATTTTTATGACATATCCCTTTACCCAAACACCACAGAATTGATCCCTGGGTAACTCCGTGTTTAATATTTCTGAATGATGAATAGCTTTATGATTATTTGATATATTTTATGCAAAAAGATGTCCCGCTTCTTAGCAATACTTTGATATTTTCTTCTTGTGAATGTTAATAACTGTTCATTAATGATCTAAACAGTATTGTACCAACAAAATTCCTCATTAGGCTTAAAAATAATAACAACAATAATCAAAAAGTAAAACATAAAGTGCTATATGAAGAAAACGGTTTAATAGAAATATAGAAGTGATAGCCGAAATGTTCAGACAAATGAATTACACACACCAGCGTACAATAGCAAGCAGAAGAGGTTTATACTGATATATTAAACGTAACAGCGTCATCAAATGGTTATCTACAATCCACCTTTACAGTAAAAATCAATAAATGCATTTAACTAGCAGAGGAGATCAAACAAATACAAATGTGGAAAGCTGACTCTTCCAGCATCAAGCCACTTGTAATCTCAACAACAGTAGCTCGAGGCACCCTCATCGGACAACTGAACTCTTTAAATGTGCAACAAACGATATCAGTAAACCCGTGATCTGTCAGCATGGACACAAGGTAATTATACTGTACTACTATTCATTAAAGTATAGCAGAATTCGTAGTACTGATTGCAATATCCCCCACTGTTATTGTTTTATAGAAAGATGACGGTAAAAATAATGATGACGGTGATGAAGATAATCATAATAAATATAAATATATTTCTTTTCTGTTTCATGCAATAAAATGAACACTAATTAAAGATATGCAACCCATTTTTAGAGAGACAAGCAATGGAATGTTTGCAATCGAATATATAAGCTTACTGATTTTTTCTTGTCACTCTCATTCCTCCATTATCCCATAATGTCGCCATGTCACTAAATCATGGTACCACTCCATATGATAAATGTTAGCTCAAACCTTGGGATGGAAATATAAGTACTTCTGAAAACATAATTTCTGTCAGAAAAAAATAAATTCTACTAAGTACAGTTTAAATGCTGAAGCTGATGGGGAAAAGAAAAATAAATTGGCTGGGTCACTGGCTAAGGATAAACTGTCTGCTGAAGGATGCACTGGAAGCAATAGTGAACGGGGAAAAAGATCTTCTGGAACATGAACAAAATCGGACCAGTAGCATAAAAAGAAATTCTTACATTCTGTCATGCGCAGGTCTCCATTGACGTCCCTCTGCTAGCTGCGTTTACGGATGGAGAGAGGGGAAACGGGAGTGACGGGACAAGATGGCCCGAAGCTTGTGGGGGTGCTAATGGAAAAATGTTAGGCCCTATGTTGTGCATCAATTGTTGTGCGCCTGTTTACGTTGACGTCCCTCTGCTGAATGCTGTGATCACAGGCGTAGAGAGGGGAAACGGGAGTAACGGACAAGATGGATCGAATCATGTGGGGTGTTGATGTTGCAACGATGTTCAAAGGAAGAACTCTGATTACAGATACAGATATTTATTTCAACAATTAGTTCCTCCACTGGATCGTGGACAGGGGAAACGGGAGTGTTGTTGAGAAAATCTTGAGTATTGAAATATTTGTTCCTATAACTCTGATTGGGGCTAGTTGAAGATGTGATGAAGCTAGGACGAGAGGTATAAGTGAGGGGTAATGGGAGTGTCTGGAAAAAGGTGAAACGAAACTTTCTCTAAAAAGGGTCGGCTATGGTGAGTAAGAGGGAGGTAAGAACTAGGTACCTTCACCTATCGAGCTCGCAAACATGGCCTGCGAACCCTACCAATGAAGAGAGTGGCGGAATGGAATTATCGATATCGCAAAATTGGCCAACGACTTCGACCACTGCAGAGGGGTTTGAGGGAACGACTAGGGTTGAGCAATTCGTGGCGAGTATGGGGAATCGTAGTCAAGAATAGTGTAGGAGAGAAATTGTGAGGGGTTGAAGCAATGAGGAGAAAAGAGAAGAAGTCGGTTTTCAGAGGAGATGGATACTGATCTCAAGAGCTAAGGAACTCTCCTTTTATTATAGGTTCTCCTCCCCGTCACGTCACTAGTTGACGCAGACCAATGGGGAGAAGATATTTCCCCCATTATGATACGTGTCTCGCCTGACTGTTCTCTTGCAGATCTAAAGTGAACTACGTGTGGGGGGCCTGTACTAGCAGTGTGATGCAATATCGGCGAGGAAAAAGTAGCCGGTCATTGCGAGTAACGTGTTTTTTCTAACTGATGTCCAGCCGTACTCCTATTTCTCAAACATGTGCGGCGAGTGTGAAAGGCAGAGGGGGAACATTTATCATGTAGTGTGCGAAACTAGAGAATAAATGAGAGTCGAGGCGGATTCGCAAGGGGCATAATAAAGTAATGATAACGATACAGACAGACAAACAAACAGACGGACAGACAGCATGTCCAAAACTATTCTGCGCCATGAGGGATAATGAAAACGTGTATTTCTGTGAAACTATTAAAAGCAATTTTTTTATAGTCTTGCAATATTATACAGTGTATTTCGTATAATAAGGAAGTTAAGAGGAAGTGATGTTGACGTGTTGAGGAATTTGCAATAGTGATTTATAGAATTATCTGTCATAATGTAGTAGTAACTTAAGATGTCCAAGGAAGCGGAAAAAGGGAATTTGTTGTCCAAATCACGAATGAATTAAGTTCATAAATTTGTTATAATTATTACGGTGAAGATTGATGACTGATGACCGAGTGTTGATGATGATACTTAGTTAATGTACATGTGATTGTATTCATGATCTATTGTTAGTAGAATCGCCAGGTTATAGCCAAATACTTCATAATTACCTAGAAACCACCTATGTAAAGCGTGTATTATTTTTAAATCTGTTTTGGTGGATGATATAAATATAATAATATTTAAGTGTAGGTTGCAAAGCCTACCCTTTAATTATTCATACATTTATTTATCGTCACTGTGAATTATAATTTATGTTCTTACACAACAGCTTCGAATTTTAAAATAAAAATTGAAATTTTAATGCATTATATAGGTCAATAGTAAAAATAAGCTGTAGAATATTTTTATTTTAGTAGGTTATTTTACGACTCTTTGTCAACATCTTAGGTTATTTAGCGTCTGAATGAAATGAAGGTGATAATTCCGGTGAAATGAGTCCGGGGTCCAGCACCGAAAGTTACCCAGCATTTGCTCATATAGCGTGGAGGGAAAACCTCGGAAAAAACCTTAACCAGGTAATTTGCCCCGACCGGGAATCGAACCCGGGCCACCTGTTTCGCGGCCAGACGCGCTAACCGTTACTCCACAGGTGTGGACGCTGTAGAATATTATCCGAAACTCCCTGTGCATATGCTATTAAGTGCAACTGTGAAACATTTAAAAGCTTTCCAGGAAAGCATTTGATGAAAACACATGGCAATGACTTTCCGTAATATTTGTCACAGTTGACGTCCAGATGCAGAGGAAATTTATTACACAGCTGGACCAAAATTATCCATCATTTCGATATCTAAAATGTGGGGTTCCACGGCTCACAATTTGCGAACCATCATGATATAGCGTCATATCATGACAGCCAGGGTTTATATATTAGCGATTCGTATCTGCACCATAAAGAGGAGGGCAGGGGAAGACCCCTAAAACACACCGGCAACAAATGCTACTGTGGGAACGCGAAAAAAATCCTGTACCAGCAGTTCCATGCAGTAAATGCCATCAACTTTACTATAGCAGAATGGGCCGAAACAAAAAGGGCTCGCAGGACAAACAATTTTCCACACACACGCTTTTTATTTCCACGCAACAAAACGATGCTATAAACGCCATGTTGCCACGTTGCCGCCTTCATCCCGATACAGTGTAGGTAGGGTAGAGGGTGCAGGTGCGGAATAAAGTGCGGGAGGTTCCATTACGACCCCCTCCTCCAAAAACATCAACCCCCCACCACGCCAAACTCTTTACTATCTATAGCGAGTATTAGACCCGTATTTTTATTCCCAGCAGGCCGGTAACCCGCACAGGATGCTGCAATACACCCCCTCTCGCCCGGCTATTGTGTAGATTAGATCGTTTTCTTTTCGTCTTACACTGAAGAAACCCTGTTATTTGAAACATTTTCTCATAATAGATTTTAATTGATTTATTTACAGGAGAAATTTGTCAAGTACCACCGAAAATCCTATTCATGCATGTATTGAAACTTCTCACGACCCTAGAATTTTTAATCGACTATCTAATTATGGTGTGTAAATTGCGATGATAACGAGATGGTATTTTGCAGTGTGAGTCCTGAGGATTCGCCTTAGGGTTATCTGATATCAGAATTTCAATTGGGGATACACCGGGGAAAGAAAGAAACCAAGGAGGTGATCAGCCCAAGATGTATTCGAACTCGTGACCGAACCCAGCTTAGGAACACAACTCCAGCTCGTCAAATTCTGAGTTCTCACTCTTGTCACTATCCGTTTTTGGACTTATCCGGGAATGATGAACTTCCTAAACAACGCGGGACAATACACTGATCATCATATGAAGAAATCGAATACACAATCGTCACTTTAAGCAACTTTAAGCAGTGACCGTTAAATTACTGCTCCTAAAGGACGCATGGAGTCTGACATTGTATTTATTGTATTGTACTGTATTTATTTACATTCCATGACATTCGTACATTTCTTCACAGCTAGAATATGGAACATGTCAAACGAAAAAAAAAATTCTTAATAGACCTATAAAATCTTAATTATAGTCACAGTCCAGTTGAAATATATACAGAAAAGCTTTACAATATAGTCTACTAGTACAACACAAAGTTTTAGTAGCCTATCACTATTTAATGCAACACAGAAATATTCATGAAGCGTTGTTGAACATCATGAATTCAGCTACAGAATAGAAGGCGTGAGATATTAGGTACAGCACTTCTTTAATTTGGCCCTAAATAATCTTACGTTTTGAGTTTTATATTCAAAGGGATGCTATTAAAATCTTTTACTGCCATATAACGCACTCCTTTTTGATAGCACGATATAGCCTACCTACTTGGCGATGGAGTATGAAAGTCATTTTTGACGCGTATTTATGCTATGAACTGTTGAATTAGTTACAAAGTTTTCACGATTACATAAGAGGAAGAGTATTAATGAAAAAGAAATATAGTGACAAGCCAAGGGCATTATTTGTACTCTTTTTTAAATAGTGCTACACGATTCCCTAGATGTGACACCTACTATTATTCTTTGTGTAGTAGGAATATATGCCTACCGTAACTATCTGTGGAATTTCCCCAGAATATTATTCCAAAACTCATTACCGAGTGGAAGTACGCAAAGTTGATATTTAGTATCTCTTGCATAGATCTAATAGCAAAACATGCTGAATTTAGTTTGGGAATAATTTCTTTAATATAATTTTTTCAATTCAACACATTATCGATTTGTAAGCCAAGAAATTTCGTTGTTGTTGTTTCTATTTGGGACCTATGGGGCAGAAACATGAACATTACGACTAAGTGAAGAGAAGCGAATAGAAGCATTTGAAATGTGAATATGGAGAAGGATGGAGATTGTGAAATGGACAGACAGAATAAGAAATGAAGCTGTATTGGAAAGAGTGGGTGAAAAAATAATGATGCTGAAACTGATGAGGAAGAGAAAAAGGAATTAGTTGGGTCACTGGCTGAGAATAAACTGCCTTCTGAAGGATGCACTGGAAGGTATGGTGAACGGGAGAAGAGTTAGAGCAGAAGAAGATATCAGATGATAGACGAAATTAAGATATATGGATCATATGCGGAGACAAAAAGCAAGGCAGAAAATAGGAAAGATTGGAGAAAGCTGGGTTTGCAGTGAAAGATCTGCCCTTGGGCAGAACAATGAATGAATGACGCATATAAAATGTTTGCGTTTTATTTCTGTATAGTGAAAGGAGGAGAAATCTCTTCCATTCCTGATCTCTTTTTGAGTAGGATGTCGTCATATTAATTTTTGAGTAAGCACATACATTTTTATATATGCGCACAAATACTGTATATTAGCACTTTTCAAAGAACATTCCATTTAAACAAATTCAATGGATCGTGCTACACTGCCCTTATAAGCTGCAGTCAAATCTCCAAAAATAAATAATATAAACACACTAGCCACCAATATTGTTAATTTATTATTAATTCCATTCTTGACAGAAAGCATCAGAAGCCGCAACTAGGGATCTATGTCTCCCGGGAAAACGTGGATTCCGCACCCCCCCCCACCCAATATATTAGTGAGGGAGATGTTAGCTAGTTTTATTATTCTATTAAATATTAAATTAATAAAACTTATTTTGCACTTTTAAGCTGCAATACCTAATATATTGCATTGAATAAGGAAATTTGAAATTTAAGTCGGTTTGTAGTTTACTTAAATTTAACGTCAGCTACACATATACATTACAGTCATGATTGGCTTAATATTATATATGACAGAGGTTAAGGTTTAGGAAACGATTGACAAACACAAAAGTCTTGAAAAATTATTTGTTAATTACATAATCACATTAAAGGACATTCTTTATAATTTATCATCTTCAACATCTGATTGATATGAAAATCTTATCAATTAATCATACAAGTCTTGCCGTTAGATGGCAGGGTTTGGCAGATTCGTCACACTACGTTAAATGCGACATTAGATTTCACATTGTAAAAGTATAATATTCATATTGAATTATTTATTACCAATGGGAGTTAGTATAAATGCCATTAAATATTGAGCATACAGATACTATTTTGTCGTTTTGGTGTCTCCTCATCGACCCCAGGAGCCCATGCCCGTTTGTGCCTCCAGTTGCTGCCCTAGGAAGTATAACAATAAATTACAGTATACTGGACTCTGAAATGCATTTATACAACTATTTGGTTGGTACATAAAACGAGTAACTTCATATCAATTCATTTCTCCACGCAGATTTCGCTGATGTTTTAACTTTACGAACATCTCTAAAAATAGCCTCCAATTTGGACAATATTTATATTGGCCAGTCAACAATCATTCCTGTGCCAAAACACGCTTAAAAACATAACCTATGCTTCATGGAACTTTCGACACAGGTTTTATATTATAAAAAGTTCAAACTATACACTGTTTATTTATTTTAAAGACCGCCTTATAATAATTATCAAACCATTACATATTTCTATTTTATGTACTTTATCGGCATATCAGCAAATAATGATATATGGCGAAGTGAATTTTAGGTATTTAAATATTACAGGTTTTCTAATAATGCCCTTCCCTACTATTGTTTATCCCTTAAGTTGTAACTTATTTACTATATAGGCCTAATGTCATCATTGTACTCACTTGTGGTTACAGCACAGTCTAGTATATACAGTCACGAAGCTTGAGTTGTTGAGGGTACCAGGAACAATAGGCTGTGCCGGTACTATTTCGCATTGTCTGTGATGAGGCGATAGTAGCGATCCTAGTGGTTAGCAACTATCTATGGATAGATATTCCTTACGTAATGAGCTTCGTGACCGTATATACTAGACCAGGGGTCGTCAGCACAGAGCACGCTGGGGCTAGCCTCTCTTACCCGCTGAAAACGCAGTGCACTATAGGCCTAGTGCTCTCGTAGCTGCTAGCGGGTATGCTATCTATATCTCTCTGTTACACGACTGTGGACACGGGACGGCACCGCGTACCCATTGCACATTTCAGCGAGTTCTGACGACCACTGTACCAGACTGTGGTTACAGCTTGTAGGCATATATATTTCACATAATTCATACGATTATTTTTATTGAGCTTTCGCAGAACAGTTGGTCACACGTGTGAAATAATTTTGACCATAAGAATTTACTTTGAAATAAATTTTTAAAATATTAACACATTTTGTGGGACAGTACAAGAAACATTAAAACATAAATCCAAAAGTAAATTACTAAAATGGTATAAAATCATCTCATTGGCATTTCTAGTATAATACATATGAAAGCTAGACTTAACATCGAATCAATTGCACCTATAATTTCGAATCCTGTATAATAAAATCGATTAATTATGTACAGCTTATACAAGACACCAGAATAGCTAAGGCTGCCTTTCAATACAATACCATAGGAAAGAGAAATTTCGGTCGACCGTTGAAAAATGGAGAGAGAACAATTTTGAGACTGAAAGGGTCGAAAGATATAATCCTCGATGCCGATGATGATGATAATAATAATAATAATAATAATAATAATAATAATAATAATAATAATAATAATAATAATAAACTACTTCGCCGATTTAATAGAATGCGTTTGAGTCTAAAGATAGCAGGAGAACAATAGAAATGTAATGTGGTCTGTTGTGACGAGAATCCAAGCCCCCGCGTAATGGTAACGCATTATGTCGCAAACACGTACACACCTGAGTTTTTCCCACAAAGTAAATATTATTAAACGCCTTGAAAACGTCGCAAATATTTAATGATATTGCTTCAGAGATTAAGATATTATTTATTTACTTATTTTATTTTATTTATTTACTTATTTACGTATTTATTTATGTTCTTATTTAATTTTTTATTTATTTCCTGCTGTAAAACCACTACAGATTGCCATTGACAAAGAGTACCATGATACAATAAATATAGAGTAAATGCCTTGAGACTTAGCGAAACATTGTTGTTACAGTAAAAATAACAATTTGAAATAGATTTGAAACACATACTAATATACGAAGTAACGTCAAGAAGATGCGAATTAAAGTCATGGTCCATATGTGTAATGCCTGAAAATAGTTATTGATCCTTTGAGTGTTGCAATTGTTAGATCTCTTAAAATATATTTATGCAGGCCAAAAGATTTAGGCCTACAGAAGTCGACTAGGAACCGGAGTATGGTCCCAAGACCTCCCATCCTTAATCATTATTTACTTATTTATTATTGTATTTTATAGATACATTCAAGGAAATAAAATTAATTTATATTAAAATTGTATAAGATTCATTTTTTATAATTAATTAACAACTTTGAAGTATTATGATCGATTTTTTTACTGCTCATAATATTGCTTGGCTTTCATGATCTACATAAACATGATTATTCTTTTTTTCGCATATAAATGTGAACGTTGATCCAACTTCGAAAGATCGTGAATTTTACATTGTACTAACCATGGAAAAAGTTGAGTTCCAATTGCAGTTTGAACTGCCACTATTGTGTTGCCACCATTCAAAAGTTGTGTATAAAGTTTTATGTTTTCTGTAAATATTGCGTAAAGACGAAGGAGCCCAGAGCGGGTACGGAAACCACAGTTTAATCCGGTATGATTAGCGAGATGGTGTAGTAGGTAGAGCCGCTGTCTACATAATGGATGGCGGGCGGGTCACTCCTCGCGCCTGCCGCAGTTCACTGCGCAGCAAGATGTATGGCATCTCGGACAATGAAGCGAACTGGACGCCCGCATTCCAAGTTCTCTCTTTTCTTCCGTGTCCAAATGGCCCCGAGCGTCGCTGTGCAAAGAAGGCCAGGGTGTGTCCATCAAGATACAAATGCGTCGAGCTCTGTTCTGCCACTGGCACTCATTAACCGTCCACCGCGCCATCCGTCAGCCAGAGATCCTCAGAAAAGTTTCTCATTTCACGCACAAACCCGGAAAAAGGTCTTGTATTTGTTTGTTTTGAACGAGCGTGATTGCATTTGTTTTTCCATACTTTTGTTGAATCTAGCTTTCTGACAATAAAAGAGTAGCAATTCCACGAATATTAATAAATCTGGTGAGAATGTAAATAGTAAATATAGGTCTTAATATAACTTAAGATACATTATAAGACCTCATCTAATAAGAAAGCTGCAAAGCGTGGGAAGGATTTAGGTCAGCGGTGCATATTCAAGCCCGGACGGGTTGAAGCAAGCGGCGGGTAGATTGTTCTGCGCGTGGGTTAACTTTCTTGGGCAGGGCATAGTTGCGCCACACGGTCAGATAAAATGCAGCATATAAAAAGGGTCCCTGTTTACTGTTTTGTGGGCATAGGTGCGCCCCGTTCCCATCAGGTAGAGAAAAAGGCATGGCATAGTTGCGCCCCGTTCCCTTCAGGTAGAGAAAAGGTCATGGCATAGTTGCGCCCCGATGAAATAAGTAAAGAAAAAGACACTACGGAAACTCGAGCCTCGTAATCAACCAACCTTAATGATTTCTTATTCGATTTATATTCATTATCGATACCGTTAAAATGAACACCATGAAGTTGGCAGTACTTTATTAACTGTTTTTCTACTGTTCATGCAGTGATTATCGATAGCCTACCGTAAAAATAAATACCATGAAGGTGGCAGTACTTTATTAACTGACATATTCAAATGAGAGTCGTTGGAATATGGGGTCTTAGTAGTCCTGACATTTTATTAGTGATTTTCATACCGTCTGTGGCGTACAGTGAGGTTAATTTAAAATGACATCGGGATGGGAATCCGGTGTGGCTTAGTGGATAGAGCACGTAGAGCTGAAAACCCGGGTTCAAATCCCGGTGGCGGAGAGAATTTTTCTCCGTTCCACTCATCTTTCATCATATGATGACGCAAAATATCTGCACGAAAATATCATATGTACTTCGGTACATCATAATAATACTACTGAAAATAAGTGGCAGAAATAATGTAGTACAGAGCAAAACGTTCCTTGATCCTGGAGCTCTGAAATTAACAGTGCAGACTTTCAAATATTTCTTCAACAATAGTTCCTTGAAAAATAGACATTAACGCCTGATCTCTCTATCAATAAGTGTTGAAAACTTAAACGGAACAAAACAGTACTATTAACCAGCCAAAATCACTTATATTCATTGTCCATAAAACTTGTTAAATAGTTTTCTTTTAAAAATAAAACATTTCAATATTTAAATTTAAAGCTTTATATACAGTATGTCTCACACTAATAATAAATGAATAATTTCTGAAAAATAGTTTTTCAATGGAATTCCCAGTTTGCCCGGAATGGCTGTATGTCGTTCCTCACGCGTTTCCTGGCAAAACACATTTTATCATTTCACATGCGTATACAAGTATATTATAGATTCATCTGAAATTTACAGAAATGTTAAATAGCACTATATGGAGGAAGAATTAAATTTTATTTTATTTGGAAAGGAGCTATCCGTGAGACGATCCACGCTGGAACTGGGAGAACTACAGCTCATGTGTACCTGTTAAATGTACAGAAAATTAAATTCAGATTTGAAATCAGTGAATTGGAATGCGTGGCCATTCATTCTGACGTTTATTGCATCATGGTTAATGTAGCCGACTTCTGGTTAGGGAATAAAATGACGATGAAATCAATATTACTGTCATTTAATCCATCCACTAAATTAAGCGAATCTGTTGTCGTCACAGAGCGCATCATGGGAGCTGCAAATTCGCACACTTCGCTGTGCGGATAATCCTTCTCTTCATCAAATACATTTAATTACTACATTAAATAAGTGTTTATTAGTTAAATATTTATATATCCATTTTGAGATTACCGTTAATTCCTCGTCCGCATCAAATTTAGGACTTAACTCGAATAAATTTCAAACTCTGTCGCTCATTACACAAGGACAGAATTTTAATCTGCATTGGGAGATCTCATACGCTAGGGCTAGATAATACGTAAGTCAGATGTAATAATCATTATTACTTAAAATTAGTCTTATTAGATATCTTATGAACATTTGTTAGCCTACTACTGTTGTCACTGGAAATTCCTTGAAGTAAAATGTACACACAAAGAAAACAACGACTCTACATACCAAGCCAATATAGCCCACACCTTTTTATAATAATAATAATAATAATAATAATAATAATAATAATAATAATAATATAATAATAATAATTATTATTATTATTATTATTATTATTATCAGTCTTCTTCTTCCCTTCAAATATTAAGCCATATCGCCTGTTACGATCTCACATTTGAGTTTTCAATCCAGCGCTTCTTTGGACGACCGAGAGATCTCTTCCCGTTTGGACGATAGTCGAGCATGATTTTTGGGATTCTATTTCTACGCATGCGATGCAGATGATTTATCCAGTTGTTCCAATAATATTTTACGCGATTAATTACAGGTTCTAGTTGTAATTCTTCCATTACATCTTCATTGCGTTTGTGATCCCATTTCGTATATCCCGCTGTATATCTCATACATTTCATTTCATTGGCTGTTATTCTGCTTTCGTTTTTCTTCCTCAATGCCCATGCCTCACTGCCGTAACAAAGTACAGGTCTCGCGAAGGTCTTGTATAGGCGAATTCTAGTATGCCTTTATACTAGGGAAGGTTTCATACTGTTGTTAATTATTCTCATTGTTTTGGTGTATTTAGAAATTTTCTGTGAAATGTCTACTTCATCGAAAAAAGATACTGTGTATCCGAGATATGTAAAATAATTTACTCTTTCTAATATTTTTGAATCTAAACATATTTTGCTAGGCACGGGGTATTTTCCGTAGAAGGCCATAATTTTAGTTTTCTCTTTATTGATTTTCATATCATATTTAATTCCAATTTTGTTAAAATTAAAAACTGAACATTGTAATTCATCTTCTGAGGATGCCATGAGAGCTAAATCGTCTTCAAAAAGTTATTAATCTAGTTGTAAATATCTATTGAGTTGTATATATCAATAATAATAATAATAATAATAATAATAATAATAATAATAATAATAATAATAATGATAATAATAATAATAATAATAATAATAATAATAATAATAATAATAGCTATTTGTGTTACTTTTGTGAAAAGAGGAACTTTTTTGAACGAGAGTAAAGGCTGGTTCACAATAAACCGGGAACGGAAACGACAACGAGAACGAAAACGGAAATAATGTTAAAATAAATGTATTTAAATGGGAGCATTCACAATTAACTATTGTGAATGCTCATATTTAAATACATTTATTTTAACATTATTTCCGTTCTCGATCTCGTTGTCGTTTTCATTCCCGGTTTATTGTGAACCAGCCTTTAATATTGTCAGCACGAGCCGTAGGCGAACAAATTTATGAAAATCAGCATTACTGTATACCTATGTACATAAGTTAGAGCGTTACTAGCTCTTCTGAATTCACAATTTCGCAGCATAGACTATATAATATTTTAACGATAACAAAGGAAGTTAAAGTATTTCGTTCTGTTGGGAGCCTAAAATTTTTATGTGGATATGGATAAAACATGGTAGCAATTAAAATAAAATAGGCCTACACTGCATTACTCATTACAGGTAGCGAAACTTGGTGCCCGATGGGAGAGAGCAAGGTTGTTTCAGGGTAACTGTTTTCTAGATTTCCTCTATTGTGTACAATAGGAGGAGGAATGGGTCGTGTTCCGTTAAAATACTGTACCAACGCATGGGGAAGGGTAACAATGGGGAATATGAACAAATTTGAAGACTTTGCTAAAATAAATTATGAAATATGAAATATTTTTGTGTTAATTGAATTCTACGCATCGTGTAATACAAAGTGAGTCAATCAGGGCTAGGCCGAAGTCAGCGAAAAGTCGTATGCGTAGTAAATGCTGCGCTATAGCACTGATCAGACCTCTTGCTCGCGTAAACACGTTCACACAGTGAGGGTGCAGCTGTATACCATACATATAGAGTACTGTAGTGTGTCCATTATAAAATATAGCCTTGAACAACGAGTGTTTATCTACGACAACATCGTGAAATACGAATCTTGGAGAACAGTTGTAACAAACTTTCGTCAGTTATTCCCTAATTCACCAGAGCCTTCTAAAGCAATGATTTACAATTTAGTGAAGAAATTTCGTACAACTTGATCAGTATTGGATACGAAACGAACATGTGTGAAGCGAGTTCTCACTGAGGAGAAGTTAGATGAAATTGGCCACTGATTAGAGGTAAGTCCTACGACATCATTCCGCCGTATAGCTCCACAGGTAGGGGTGTCACAGTCTTCAGTGATAAGGGTTACGAAACAATTAAAATTAAAACCTTACAAAATTCGTGTAGTTCAGAGTTTAAAGGAACCCGATTATAAGAGCAGACTTAGATTTCGCATCTGATTCCAACAGTAAGTATAAGATGAACTACTTGACTTCACATTAATTTTTTATAGTGACTAAACATGGTTCCACCTCTGTGGTTACGTGAACACTCAGAACAATCGTTACTGGGACAGTGATTTCGGAGAACGAAATGCGGCGAGTTGCTGTACATGTCTTCAGGAGATGAGCAGCCTGCCACATATCACAAGGACGTTATTTTGAACATAAATTGTGAATTCGGTAAGTACATCTTTACGCAATACTAACCGCAAAAGCGCGGAACGGATCCTCCGCATATGGTAGCGTCGTTACGTATGAGTCAGCCACCGTAAGTGCGGTTAGGAGTGTAGCCCTGGCTGATTCACCCTGTACTTCTTCCCATACTGCTAACAGGAATGTTTAGTTTATGAAATTTCATATTTTGCTTGCTTGTAGGGTAAGCTTGCCTAATTCCGTGACATATTTAGTAAAGTCTATATATATTCCAAGCTTGTAATAAAAATTTTCAAATAACACCTAAATATCGTTATTTTGACCTTTAGCTACAGTTTTTACAACATTCAATGTCAACAGTTTCACAAGTTTGGTATATAATATATGATTCTTTATTGTTATACAGTGACTCCTAAATCCGTGGCAGGGATCCAAATTCCGTGATATAGATTTCCTAATTCCATGTGTGATATCCTAATTCCGTGATACTAAAATAATCCTCATTAACTGCTCAGAAAACAAACGCGTATTTGGAAAAACACATTAAAGTCATGATCTATTGTTTTAATATGGAAATTACAACATAGAAAAAGGGTCTAAGTGACAAATTTCATATGAAATGCTTGTGTAACTACAGAAATACATATTACATAATAATATGTTATAAACAAAATAAACTGAAAGTTAAATTCAATACAAAATTAAATTTGAATAAATTGAATTATAACACAATTTTATTTTTCATTATTATTTTATATTCTTAACAACAGCAGTAATTAAGTTAAATATATGCCCTATTATTTTATTATAATTTTATTATAATTGATGTTTTCTATAACTTATTTCTATTATTATTTCCATGAACTATTTTCTTTCATAGACATTAATTTTCACAATTTAACGTTGGCATCACTGGTCGAGTGAGCCAGGAAGGAGAGATATGAAAATAAATTATTATTATTGTCTCATAATGTTTAAATAATCATACACATAGATTCAGCTGACTATAATCTACAGTAATATATAATTTTTATAATGCTATATTAATTCTTACCTCAAATATAAAATGTGTCTTCAGAAGCGGTCACAAGAGAAAGAAAAACTTACTGGTCAACCACCTTTCATTGAACAAAAGCTTCTGCAGCCTACTGCTTCTATTCAAAAGGCGGGTAGTCAATAGAAAAGAAGACATCCCCTGGCATTTGTTAGGTATTTCAAAAACTTAGAAGTCAGAGACCACAACCCCATGGCAGTCAATTGAAATTTTTATCACGGGATTAGGGATATCACGGAATTAGGCAACCTTTACCCTACCTATTACTGTATTACGGATGAGAAAATTTAGTTAAATAATAACATTATCTTGTCAAGATAAAATTATTCACTGGCTTATTAAATTATATTATATATTTTTTGTTTCCCGTTTTTGGAGGATCTAATTAATTATTTTAGTTATTGTTTTATAATTATTAATAATTCGTCTTTAATGGTTAATATAGAAGAGGTGGATTTGCTTAATTTTTTTGGCTGAGTATGCTAGTATTTTGTTTATAAGTATATTATTTGGTATTATTTTACTAGAGTGTAATTAATGTATTCGTGTGAATTTCGTAAAATATAGTTTGCTAGTTAATTCGAATTTTGGATATTTCGATTTTTTTTTTCAAATTTCCTTTAAAGTTCGAATTAAAAACATTCCACTGTATGAGTCCTTCATCGCCGCTGCTTGAGTTTGTTTAAAAGTTCTTTATCGCCCACGTTTCAGGTACATCCATTCATTGTCTTGTAAACTTTAGATTTGTTTTCGTCTTTGCGCTCGCAATATTAGAAACTACTTAACAGTGTTTGTTGTCGATAAGACTTTTTCCTGTGTATTACACTCAGCATCAGTTAAATCACACGTGTGAATAGGATGCATGAAAGCACCGAGCGCTCTGAAACAAAGAAGAAGCGGCAAAGTTGTTACGTATTTGTAATCTCGAGTTTGGTTATTACATCTCGTATTCAGGTTTGTTGACTTACAAAATCTTTAAGTTTGAGAAGAGAGGCGGCGCATGCGCATTATCTAGCCGAGACGCAATTGAATGGCCTTAATATGGAACTCCATATTTATTATTCGCATGTTAAACTTCGGGGACATTCAGTGCACGAACGTAACAAAGTTGAGCGCTGAAACAAAAGCGAATGCATAATAACGGAGCAGAGCGGCGCGGCGCTGCACGTAGCGCCGAGTAGTGAATAATTGGAGCCGCGCCGCGCCGCTATCTTAACTTCGAAATCGAGTTGTGCGAACTTACAGAACACCTTTTCGGTATATTTCTCTTGCCTGTACTGGAAGTAGTTTTAATATTTCAACAGTTGGTAGTGCTCTTTCCTATGACTTAAACATACAATGCCGTAGCTTCGTCTCCTCTACCGATTCTCTAGTTACAGTTCCGAAGACAATTTGTGGTAAAGCCACTTGACTGTAAGAATCCCTTTCTCCCAGAATTACGAATGCTGCCCGTTTCCAAGGCTGACAGAGCGCAAGAAGGTGAAATGGCATCATTTATATAACCCTAGCTCATCGCTTTCTTCTTCTTCTTCTTTCAAAAATTAGGTTCAATGACATTCCTAGGGCGACCTAAACTCCGTTTCCCTGAGAGGATATCATTTGGTACACTACTCTGTCGATTTAGTTGGATGCGTTTGAGTTTAAAGAAAGCGGGAAAACAGTACAACTTGGTCTGTTGTGACGAGAATCCAAGCCCCGCATACTGGTAAGGCATCGTGTCACAAACACGTTCATATCAGAGGATTTCTGACAAAGTAAATATTATTCAACACCTTAGAAACGGAGCAAATGTTAAAGATATTCCTGGGGAATTTAAGCTTATATTTTTTTCTTTCTTTCTTTCTTTCTCTTTCTTTCTCTCTTTCTTTCCTTCTTTCTTTCTTTATTCCTTTCTTTCTTCCTTTATTTACTTACATATTTAAATATAATTATTTACTTATTGCTTTAAATTTACTTATTTATTTACTTATTTAAATTTATTTATTTAAATGTATTCATTTATTTATTGTTGTATTTTATAAATGGATATATTCTGAGAAATAAAATTAATTTTTTGTTAACGTTATATCTTATTCAATTTTTTAAACGAATTAAGAACTCTTAAATACTCATTACCGCATAATCGATATTTTACTGTCCATAATATTCCTGCATTTTCATGTTGTACTTAACGAGAATGCTTGCCGTTTGCAGGAGATTTTCTCCACATGTTATATCTAAGTAGGTAGACATTGGCTTTCTCCTATATCGACGATGCGGTGTATTTGACGGGTAATCTATTATTACCCATTCATGTAAAATGCTGCAACCAATTGGGTCTTTATCTTACAATATTCTCGTTTACGTTGGTAACATGTAATCTAATTCTAATTTCTTCATTTGGGATCCTGTCGCTACATGTTACATCCATCACTGATCTTAAAAATCGCATTTTTGCAGATTGTCATCTACTCAATGTTCTTTGAGTTTGTAGGCCTACCCAATTTTCATTTCCATATACACTAGATCTTACAGCCATTGCTTTATACAATATTATTTGTGTATATATTCTTGTTTTGTTTTTAAATTTCTATCAGAGTGCCACACATATGGTTAAACATTTCCAGTTTATTACAGACCGATTATTTAGTCCTTACAGTTCAGCGACGCGAAAGAGGGGAAGTAACAGGAGTAGTGGGGAGAGTTCCGAAGTAGAGGTAAGGCCGAGCGGTCGGTAAATGAATGCAGTATAGCTTAACTGTACTGGAAACACAACGCTATACCGCATGCGTGACATCCGACCGCTCTGACTGCAGGTAACAGACTAACCTGAACATCCCTTCGCGTAACTTAATGGACTCGCCTGACCTAGGCGCACATAGCCGGCGACTGTCAGGACTAAATAATCGTACTGTACTTACATCAACCTCGGTCGTAGTAGGCCTGTATGTAGTAGCCCGAAAATTAAATGTATTAATTTGTTCAATTGGCTGGTTGCTCAATATTATTTTATGCCTGATTGGCCATTTTCTTAATAAAGCCACTACTTTGGTTTTACTACGTAAATTTCAGCAGAAACTGCTGAGCAGAAAACCGAACGTGTGAGAATATCCCAACAAACCCTTAGATGATATCAGGAGGAAGGTGATCAGTTCTTGTATCCTATTGTGACATGGAAAATATCTGTGAAATATTGCGAAACAATTGTGAAGAGTGTCAAGGTGTTAGCGCCATGAAACTGAGTGTTAACCAGACAGCCGGGGTGTCCCGCCACTCGTGACTGAGAGATCCAAGTGAAATGTGTGATAAGGCTATCCTCCTATTCGAGGGACAAAGGCTCAGATACGTACACAACAACGTATCTGTCATCACAGGCGCATTAGAGCTTTGAAATGCGCATTAATAATTTGCTAGCGTTATAGAGAACTATGCAGCTATTATGTTACATCACTGCAAGTAGGTCTTTGATGTACAAGGTTGAGTTGCTAGGATCCCAGCGGGACATTTCAGTGCTAGACTAATTGCACCCGTGACTTTAGAATCTAAACACGGTGGCTGCAAGTTCAAGATCTCTCACCCTGTTTTGAGATATGTACGTACAAACAGGCAGTGTGGCTGCATAATATGGATTCAACCAAAAGACCCTTACGTTGATATTTACTTTAACCTTGTACCTGAACTTGATCTCGTTCATTTAAAGTATCTTTTAAATTAGAGAGATTATTGAAACATAGTAATGAAAGACGGGAAGCAAGTCGTACACATAGGAATAAAAAGAGAGATTACTTGAAGTAAAAACTGAATGAGGTAGAAACAAATAGTAAGTAGTTTCTTCTTGTACATCTATTATGTATCGTGGATGCATAAGCAGGTTAGAATCGTAAGCAGGTACGCATAGACTATGAATCATAGTACAATATAAGCGCTCCATCGTTAATGATGTAAAACACCAAGTTACGACTACATTGTTATCTGATTCTAATACTAAGTAAGTTATATTTTCACTCAGATTTTTGTGTTAATATTACTTTAATTTATGAATCTATGTTATATTGTATTTCATTTTGATCTGTATTTTGTATATATTGTGTAAAATGTAAATATTTTTAATTTGTATATTGATTTTTGTTGTTATAATTTTGTCACTGTAACGTCTTGTGACGTGGGAAGAACATTTTCCTAGCTTAAACAAATTTTTACTGACAATTATGATAAAATATATGAATTTCATAATCTCAGAATATATATTTTTGTTTACCGTAACGAGCTGATTTTGTTAAATGAATTAATTGTATATATTGTATTTATAGAGAAGGCTATATACAGTTAATGTGCATCACGTTTACTATTATTTACTACAATATATATTACATATAATAGTTCAGTATTATCATCAGCGATCTAATTATGTTTTCTGTCATATGCAGTATTAATATTTTGTACAGCGCTAGTTTCGCAATGTTAGTGCGTTTATGTAGTTAAAAGGTTGCTGAACAGACCATTTCAATTAAGTAGCAATCCCACTTACAGTTGTCATGCTCAATTATTATTATTATTATTATTATTATTATTATTATTATTATTATTATTATTATTATATACCGAACTAGGTTTCACCTTTCGCAGCGTCCTAACATAAGCATTTAAGGTTAGATTTTCAACCCTGAAACTCCAGGATATACTTACCGTCAACTTTTCTAACTTGTTTGGAAACGAAAATGCGCTGCCTGGTGATAACCTGATAACAGAGCACTAATGGTGTAGTAATAATGTAAGAACCTACAGAGAAAATAATCCCCAACATCACATATCACACTACAAATCTCATGTTACTTTCGTGGGATCGAACAATTGAACTCGGCTAGAATTCATCAGCTCACTGAGCTAAGTTTTTTTACCAAGTTTCCAATTAATTAAGCTCTTTAACTTCTAAATACACACATTAATTTCAAGACGTCATGTTCATGCATTCAAGGAAGAAAATGATAGGGAATTTCTTTTCCCAAATTGCCGTTGTGCAAAGTTAAGTAATACATTTGCACATGCATGTTTTGAATTGTACTAAATATTAAATAGGATAATATTCGCACATTCACTCAGTACGCTTGCTTCGTGTCAACATAATAATCGTATCTGTGTATGACATTGTAGAGCACTACAACACAATCTTTTTCAATATAACAAAGCTTTTTTTTAACAAATTGTAAGAACATTTTAAGCCATAAAATATAGCTAAAACCTGAATAGGTAATTAAAAAGTAGTAATCACTTACGTATTCCAATAGCAGTACTTATACATCACCTTTTGTACTTTTGACGTGGCAAGCTATTGAAGATGAGGAAAGAGTGAAAATTATTACATGTTTTCAGATATTAAGTAACAATGTGTGGAACATTCATTATGGAATAGAATAAAATAAATTATATAGATAGAAAGCTGTCTCCATATTTGATTCTTTAATTTAGACAAAGGTTTGTGTCGTGTATCTTTCAGGGATATGCTACTAAGTTATTGGTATTTATTATTATTTATATTCCGCTTCGAACGGTAACATATTCTGTGTCTAATTCAGACTCGTAGATAAACCTTAAGGTTATTTAGTGTTTAAAAAAACGATTCAGGAAAAAGCTTACCTTACGCTTATTTGTATCTTACATTATATAACGTTAAAAGTGGTTGCAACTTGATTAATTTTGTACGAATTCAATAATTAAATTCAATTACCGTCGCTCGGGGTGACTTTGTGCCAGGAGAGTGACTTTGTGCCACTCGCGAATTTCATAAAAAAACGTAAGGAAGTAGTCTTTAAAACCGTCACAAGGTTTTAAAGACTACTAATCGTAAGGAAGTAGACTTTAAAACCATGTCACGGTCTTAAAGAATACTTCCATATGATTTTCGCGAATGGCACAAAGTCACCCTCATGGCACAAAGTCACCCCTCGCGACGGTACTATATTACTGTGCAGGTAAAAATGCGGTAATTTCTTTTAGAAAAACGAACGACCCTGGGCGAAACTATTTCATACTGAATTACCCGAATCAGTCGTTATTTTATCTTAGATTTTGCTCTACTTTGGGGATATTTTGAAATAATCCAAGATATATATTTTTATTCTTCATTCTTAAATACGAGTAGAATCACTGATTAATTATTAAGTTATTTGAATTAAATAATAACTTCTCTGTGTTAATATTAATATTATGGTATTGTTTTACCTGATTAACTGGTACTATCCATCATCGTAGAATTCAGATGATGATGGATATAACATGGAAAATAGTCAATCAGGTAAAATTACACCATAATTTTAATATTAACACAGTGACGTTGTTATTTATTCATTCATTCTAAATAACTTAACAGTTCATCAGTGACAATTTAATTACCTATATTTTCTGCTTTTCTTTTACAATTTCACAATTTCTGCAGTACTGTAGGTCAGAGAAATTTAATTATCCGTTGAAAATAAAACTACTGACAACAAACATAACTGAATTACTTCCATGACATCTAGATAACATTTTACATCATAAGATACATGTCAAAATATACAAGTTGTAAGGGCTATAAGTGTCGTCCTTTTCACAGTCTTCGAAGACGGTCTACATGATAAAAAAATGTCCATACAACATAGGGTCAAAACTTGATAGTTCTCCTAGAAAAAAATATTTCTTTCCTAATTTTATTTGCCTTATACTGGTTATATCGTTAGTAAAATTACGAAAACAATTATATCATAGGTATATTTAGCAAAGAGTTAATATTTGTTTAAATAAATATTTGTGTGTTCTATTACGTTTGCGTGAAATTAAATAAAAATGCATGTTTAAATTTGTTAATATTCTGGAGTGAAAGACGTGGCAACGTATTCAGCAGGCAGTACACTGCACAGACGTAAGTACAAGTCAGCTGAGTTCAAGCTCCCTGTCCATAGCTCTACTGCCGAGCGGATGGCAGTTCAGTACAGGTATTCGATAAACAACTTACAATGTCATTCACAGTTTAGGAATATCATATGTTATTAATTTATGGAGAAAGTCGTCGTAATTCAAGTGCGGCAAGAGGGATGTACCGTCAACGTTTTCCTCAAAGAAGGTTACCTAATCGGCGAACTTTTGTAGCAGTTTCTCTACGATTAACTAGAAACTAAGAATCTCTTACCCGTTTCGAAAATCACATAACCAGAAATCTGTTTAAAATGATACTGTTTACGGAAGCAGAATAGATTAAAATGTTGCATCAGAAAAAAAAAGTTCGTGTAATTTTGTGCAGTAAACCATTATTGTTTATTTTTAGACGTACAATAAAAAATGGAACAATATTGTTACATAAAATGGAAATGTACTATAATGTTCTATTAATGAGATTGAAAGTTTGTATTTGCTGCTCGTTTTATGTAAACAACAGTATTTACATGGTCCGCTCCTGCATTAGAACAAAGCGTCTGTTTTGTACCGGTATGTGTGTACCCGCTTGAACTGTACGTAAACTCCCTCCTCCCCATCCAGCAACGTTGCAAAACGTCTAATATTATAAACTTTAATAATTAGTTAAATATTGCAATTAGAAAAAAAGTAAGGATTTTTTCTTCCTTATGACATGAATAATCATCAGTTAAAATAATGGCTCTTATACCCCTTACACCCTGTATAAAATATAACAACATTTATTGTCGACAACATTAAATTACACTACTTGGATATAATATTTCACAGATTGGGGTTAATACGAACTACAGCTCCTATAACTGTGAACTTCAAGCCTAAAGAGAAAGAAAATCTTTAATAACGTCTTAAAAGGGCTAAGAAGCGTTGTCAATTTTATTATTTTGTCGGACATTCTTGATTTATTATAGGCTACATCTCTCGTTTAAACACAATGTCGGGAATAAATTTCTTAGTGATTCAAATTCATTTTTCAACAGGGTCAAATATTCCGTGTTATTTTCAAGGTCTGCAGTATCTGTTTAATAGTAAGTATTATTATAGAAAGATTACCAAATAGTTCGGCAGCAATACTGTACAAAGATTGACTAAAAGTCAATAATCACTTTCCCGACATAATATATTCCCCACAAAATCTTGAAATCGATTTTAAGGCACTACAATGCTTTCTCTATACTACTTTATATAGGCTAAAGGGGAAAAAACGAGTTTTGTAAGCTTTCTTTCCGCAGGACAGGGGCAGATGGTAATCAACATCTTCTGAGAGACCTTGTTTGAGACGTGAGGGTGACAAAACATGTGCCCCTGTCTGGGATGTAATAGAAATTCACGCCTGAAGGCCCACTAAAATTTGAGTGTGGTGTATGTATCTGGCGTGGAAAATCTATTTTCCTCACACATGCTGACTGCATGTGTAGGGGCAAAATACAGCGAATAATATAACTTCTCTCTCTTCGTGAGTTAGTTTAATTTTAAAATGGGAATATACTTCACAACGTAGCGCTAAATTAATGTCTATAGTTCAATCATACGGTGATTATGCGTCGTTGGCGGAGCGGATAGTTTGTTAGCAATTCACACCAAAGAACGTACTTGAAATCTCTGAGAATCCAAGTGCAATTTAGGCCTATGTTCTTTGGGTAAGTTTTCGTGGGATATTTCCGTTTTCCAGCCGAAATGCCACCGCTTTCTCCATTTTTTTTCAAAGTAGATCTTCTCCCTTGATACAATACGAGCAAACTGCACGGTGGCAGAGCGATATACTGCCTGAATACACTACTTACAGGCCATTCGTTATCTCGTGAAACCAACCTGCACGTAAGGGGAAGAAGATAGTGGACTTGAAGCTTTTAGCTACTCTATCTCACTGTGCCCTACCATAAGATTCTTACAGACCGATTATTTAGTCCTGACAGCTCGACGACGCGAAAGAGGGGAAGTAATAGGAGAAGTGGGGAGAGCTCCGGAGTAGAGATAAGTGCGAGCGGTCATTAAAGAAATGCAGTACAGCTTTACTCTACTGGAAACATACAGCTATACCCCACGCATGACATCCGATCGCTCTGAAGTCAAGTAACTGACTAACCCAAACACCCCTTGGAGTAACTAAATGGACTTGCCTGACCCAGGCGCACATTGCAAGCGACTGTCAGGACTAAATAATCGTACTATACTGTAAGCTACGACGCAACCATGCATTTGGTTACACGATATAACGAATTACATATACTTATCATGAAGAGGGGAACTCGACTGTCTGACATCAATCTACAACAGGTCAATTAGCTATAGAGAAAGCGTTTCATTTGTGGGTAAATATTGATATCTGCGTTTGTGCCTCAGCAAGAACTAGCTTAGGTATGTAGGCATGTGACCCATGCTAATAATTAATTAATTAATTAATTCATTCATTCATTCATAGCCTTCTGCTCAAAGTCAGGTCTTTCACTGCAAACCCAGTATTGTCCAATTTACTGCCTTCCTCTTTGTCTTCACATATTATCCATGTATGTTAATGTCGTCTATCATCTGATATCTTCTTCTGCCCCGAACTCTTCTTGCGTTCACCATTCCTTCAAGTGCATCCTTCAGAAGGCAGTTTTTTCTCAGCCAGTGACCCAACCAATTCTCTTCCTGATCAGTTTCAGCATCATTCTTTCTTCACCCACTCTTTCCAACACAGCTTCATTTCTTATTCTGTCTGTCCATTTCACATTTTTTCTACATTTCAAATGCTTCTAGTCTTTTCTTTTCACTTCGTCGTAATGTCGATATTTTTGTCTCATACAATGACACATTCCACACAAATCACTTCACTAGTCTCTTCCTTAGTTCTTTTTCCAGAGATCCACAGAATATGTTCCTTTTCTATTAAAATCTTCCTTTGCCGTTGCTATCAACCTTTTGACTTCCTGGCAGCAGCTCATGTTACTGCTTATAGTAGATCCCAAGTATTTGAAATGTGCACTTACTCTCCTTCCTCATTTAGAATTCGCGTGTTTACGTTCTTCATTTTCTTCCGATAACCATGGTCTTCGTCTTGTTTGAATTTATCTTCTTCCTATACTGCTCACAGTTGTCATTTAGCTCCAGGAGCATATTCCTTAGCGTCGTCTCCGCTTCTGCTAACAAGCTGGAAACATATTTATGTAGGCCTATATTTTTGGAAGAAAATATTTTGAAATTAAAATTGAATTGCTATCGTTGGCCAGTTTAGCAGATTATCTATTTGCAACCGTCCTACCGAGTAGGAGCCTCTTCTCGTCAATTTTTTTATCACCTGAAGACGAAGCTATACGCAATCTTCGAAACGTTGTGATTTACCATGAAAAAGTGCAATTTACACCATATCTCAACTCTGATCCTATCCGTTCGTTGATTAAAACTAATTCCATTTCATAAAATTATGACTTAAGGGTAGGTGTATGTGCTTCGGGGATAGTAAAGAGAGACGAACAGCTAGTTAGTTTTCCTATTTGAAATGTTCACGACTGAGTTTCTGCTGGCGGGATCAGGAATATCCCTAATACTAGGGAGTGACGCTGAGTTGGGTTCCTCAAAGGGCAGTAATTCCAAGGGCTAGTTACCTTGACTTATGCTTTTCGGGGTCTTCCAAGTCCGTCCAGACGAATACTGGTAGCCCTATACTCAGAGTGAATCAGTCAGGACTAGACCGGCGTCAGCAAAAGTCGTATGCGTAATAACTGCTGCGCCATATCTGTGATCAGACCTCTTGCTCGCGTACGTTTCGTGTTCAGTTAAGTAAACACGTTCACGAAATGAGGTTGCAGCTGTATACCGTACATTTAGTGTGCAGTAGTATGTCATTATGAAATATAGCCTTGAACAACGAGTGTTTCTTTACGATAACTTTGTGAAATACGATCTTGGAGAACAGTTGTAACAAACATCCGTCGGTTATTCCCTGATTCGCCAAAGCCTTCTAAAGCAATGATTTAAAATTTAGTACAACTGGATCAGTATTGGATAAGAAACCAACATGTATATTAAGCGTGTTCTCACTGTGTAAATATTAGATGACATTGGCCATCGTGTAGCTCAGCAAGTAAGGATGTCACAGTATTCAGTGATAAGAGGTACGAATCAATTAAAATTAAAACCTTAAAAAATTCGTGTAGTTCAGAGTTTAACGGAACTCAATTATCATAGCAAACTTAGGTTTTGTATGTGGTTGCAACAATCCGTGTATGATGGACTACTTGACCCCACCTTAATTTATATATTCTAAAAGCATGGTTCCACCTCAGTGGTTATGTGTACACTCAAAATAATCGTTACTAGGACAGTAATAATCCACATCATTTTAACATAACATAAATTCGAGCCATTTCGAAGAACGAAATGCAGCGAGTTGCTGGACATGTCTTCAGGAGATGAGCAGCCTGCCAGATATCACAAAGACATAATTTCGAATATGAATTGTAAATTCGTTAAGTACATCGTTACGAAATACTAACCGCAAAAGCGCAGAACGAATCTTCCGCATATGGTAGCGTCATTACTAGACAGTGGATGCGGGATGACATCGTTGAATGTAGGTGCACATTTACTATAAATGTTACAGTTTTTCATTCAGATCATTGGCTGAACAGGTTTTAAACGTAAACAGACGACGTCAACATGCTACTGTATCTCCGTTCATTCAGAAGGAAAAGAAAAATAACGTACTGTAGTACATACCTTGCAAGGTTCAGTCCTCGTCATCATTGATGCAATTACCAGTGTTGCAGTAAACGACGATATATTCTCGTAAGTTGTCGAAGCTGAATCGTCTTGCCTATCGCTTAAACAGTTTTTGTATCGAGAGAATTTCTGAAGAAAACCTCTAAAATAGGAATCACTCAATTTCTTTTGAGGAATATTTGTACTGAGCATCATGTTGCACGTGTCGTCAGACCCACACAAATGAAGATTATTATTATGATAATGATAATGATGATGATGTAGATGATTACTAAGATTTCATTTCAACGCATTTCCTGTGCGATATACGGTTGCAATGTTTCTCTATAGCCTGAGTTGTTCTGATTTTTATTCCAATTTTACATACATTACACACGATTCGTCTTCGTTAATACATAAAATGTCACTCTCATACTTCTTAATTGCATTTCGTATCTCTGAGCGAATTGAACGTTTTGACTTCGACATTATGAATGGATCAGCACTACACTATTCAACTCGTACTAAATACCTGAGCAGGATAACACAACTGCACACATTGCGTTGCAATGTGGACCGGGATTCCTTCGTTCTGTACGCTGCTGTACTCGCCAGGTACACAAAAGACGGAAGACGTGGCACGTGCCATATACTCCGATACGAAACAACTTCACATTTTCTTAAGTAATCCCGCATCTACTGTATAGTAATTACGTATGAATCAGTCGCCCTGATTGCGGTTATTAGTTTAACCCTGGCTGGTACTCCCCGTAGCAATGGGATCAAGACCAGCTTTCTATCTAATCTTAACTAATTCTCCACGATCGTTTCTCGTACATAATACCATCTACGCGATAGGTCTTCTAGGCTATTTGTCTGATGAAGTGACGCCCAAGGCAAAATGTGACCTCTATAGGCACAACAGAGAACCATGACATTGTGGAGAAATCCGAAAACAAAAGCGGCAGGCGAATAGTAAGAGAATAAGAGAGTTATGATTTTAAGACTAATGGACTGCTAATAAAACAAGCGAAACAAACCGGCGCAGTGGATTACATCTCTTCAAATGAAGTCGTTGTCAGTGGCGACTGACCCACGCAGCCGTAACCACTACCCAATCACTCCTATCAGTTTTAACGACCCCACCGATTGATTTCAATTGCCGCATTTTTCATATCGCCGCGGGGAGGATAGATGCGACACACGTACTGTTCACAGAGAACAGCTGACTCGCCGCTTCACCCCAGCTGTAATTTCAAACTGAAATAACCTGAACAATCGTTCTATAAATTTTCATACATAAAGGAAAATTTATGTGTAATGGATTTTTTTTATACTTGCATAGGGTTATTATATTTGCGAAAATGTTCTATACTGAACACCAACAAGTACAACTAAAATTACAGATACTGATGTGAAAAAAAGCAGATTGACAAAAATATGTAGACCAGAGATGGGCTTATCCACACCTTTTATGAAGATTGACTAACCTCTAGGCGCTCTTGACTTAACTTGTCTCGCTGAAGTCAGTGATCGACAAACTTGAATTTCAGCACTTACAGACCGATTATTTAGTCCTGACAGCTCAGAAACGCGAAAGAGGGGAAGTAATTGGAGTACTGGGGAGAGTTCCGGAGTAGAGATAAGGGCAAGCGGTCTGTAAAGGAATGAAGTACAGCTTAACTATACCGGAAACACAACGCTATTCCGCACGCTGACATCAGATCGCTCTGACTGCAGGCAACAGACTAACCTGAACATCCCTTAACGGAACTTAATAGACACGCCTGACCCAGACGCACATTGCCGGCGACTGTCAGGACTAAATGATCGTACTGTAGAAGCGAATTAAAATAAGTGATAGATCAATGGCGATCATGAGTGATATTAAACCACGTTCATGGTCTCAACTGAATCCTCTGTAAGAAAGTACATATTTATTTTCGGAGGTAGAAAGTGTAGCGCAATGTTCAGTTTGTGGCAAAATTATAACATTGTTATACATTGCCATTTAGAGTGTCATTATAAAACACACCGTATCACTCAGTATGGAAATGCCCTTCTGAATGAACGTAAAGATAAGTTTACTTTATCGGACTGTGTACTATGAATATGTTATGCATTATTATAGATCTTACTTCTAGAAAAGAGATTTATTTTTATATTTATTTCTTTTTGAAATAAGAATTTGTGTTGTCTTTATGTATGCGGACATTTAATTTGTTTAACTTGGTTATTTAACGACGCAGTATGAACTACTGGGTTACTTAGCGTTTATGGAATTTGTGATAGCGAGATGAGGCCGAGGATTCGTCATAGATTACCTGACATTCACCTTATGGTGGGAGAAAATCTAGCAAAAACTCAACCAGATAATCAGCCCAAGCGGAAATCGAACCCGCACTCGAACACAACCTCAGATCAGCAGGCAAACGCGCCTACCGCCTGAGCTACGCCAGCGACTTAAATTTTTGTTCAGATATTAAAATTAGAATAAATTATTTCAGTGGTTAAACCATTAAAGCTACTGATGAACATGCCATTTATCTGACTTCCTTTGCACTATCGAAAACAACTAGCTAATTATTAAACCCTTCCTGACGTATTATGGCACCGCATCCAGCGACAACTGGTTCCGCGTGAATATCTAGACGCCATTTCAATCTTGCAACAGTGCATGCACGTAGTGCAATGAATCTATCACGGATCTACAGGATATTTCAGGAATGCACGTGCAAATATTTTGATAGAAGATTAATCATATTAATGCGGAATACAAATTCCGATGCAACTTTTTCTTATTCATACGGTTTGTTCATTATTTATTATTAGGCTTATACTAGGAAGATTAATGCTTTTTACCTTCTGAGCTCTTCGACGGATCAATCTTTCTCATCTCTTATCTATAAATTGCTCTTCAACTATACCTCAACAAGAATTTCTTTGTTCACATCTGGTAGATATTGTCAGTCGATTATTTAACGACTCTGTTTCAACTAACTAAATAGTATCAATTGAGAGTAGCGAAATTTAGGTTTCCAAAATATTTATTGTAATGAACGAGTATCTTAAGTGATGGAAGCAAATATGGAGAGGTCAAAATTAGATTTCGTAATCGCTAAACCTAGGAGACTAAAGCGTTAGGGAAAAAAAAAAAAGAGAGAAGCGTCCTCTTACCTTCAATGAAGAAGATTAAAGCAATACAGCTTCTAGCGAACGAAATCCATCAGCTCACCTGCAAAAAATGACAGAAGTATTAGTACGATATAATGTAGCCTACATGTTTTAATAGCCATTATGTCACTAAAGGTAATAGCGCAAGTCTATATCTATTTATAAATTGCATAGACGTCTCAATATGTATGTAAGAATCGTCTGTTGCACATTAATTTATATTAATTTCAGCCAAATTAATTATGAATGTCTGTCAGGCAGGTATTCTGAGCATGTCGAAGGTACAAAATGTTACTAAAATGACATACCTACGTGTTTATGTTATTTCTTCCTTTAACTCTTAAACAACTGTGTTAAAACCTCAATTTATTTATTTATTTATTTATTTATTTATTTATTTATTTATATCATATTTTGCTGTTAATGTGTTTTAGACTGATATGGGTGGTCAGTTTTGAAGCCCATATATATGGTTGAGAATGGTGTAGTGCAGAATTACCAGACAGAATAGGGAAGAGTAGGGGATTCCGATCGCATTTTCAAAGCGGTGAATTGGGACAGAACTTGGGGTGTTGCTGGACGATTTCCTTAATTCCCCCTGTCATTTTTTGGAAACATTTGTGTGTGTTTAAATGCGACAGGCTCATGTCAGTTGATTTACTGGCATGTAAAAGAACTCCTGCGGAACAAAATTCCGGCACACCGGCGACGCTGATATAACCTCTGCAATTGCGAGCGTCGTTAAAAAGACCACAATTTTTTTTATTGTAATCTAGCTATGAAAATCGTTATGAGTCGATTTTTGGTGAGCAACTAATTTTCCAGCTATAGTTCCGTTGAAAAACTCAAATATTCAAACAAAATACCGTTTATTATAAGATATTCTTTTTTATATTTTGTGTGTAAATTGTGTGTAACATTTATATGGAAGTTGTCTTTATTAATAAATCCGTTTAATAGTTTAGGAGAAAGAACTATTTAAAACAAATTTCTTATATAAACGATCCTGAAAACAAACATATTTCCGTGAAAATATCTCAAGGTATTTCTATATACTACATTCCGTACTCCTGTGTTACGTATTACAAGAGATGGAGTATATGGCCATTTTCAACAGACAAAGTAAATCATTTTTATCTGTATATTCCACAAACGTTCGTGGCATGTGATTTTATACAGTGGAAAAAAGATGAGTATCGTGTTTTCTTCCTTTTTTCCGCAGTATTTCACTTTCCTCCAGCTCACCATTTTTCTCAATTCTCCAGAACACCAACTCATTGTTTCGGAATAACCTCTGTAGGCTAGTTGAAATAAGTTCTTGAATTATTAATCGCAATTGGCAATATTTATTTTTATTATGAAAACAATTGTGAAGTATATTACATGTTATAACGCAATTTACAGGGTTAGAAAAAGTCAAATATTTATTTTGAAAAGGGGAGGAGCCAGTATATGCAAACAAAGCAGACAGTATGACAATGCTGATGAGTCTGTGCAACTATTGTTTTTCATTCACCCTATGGAATCAATTCAGCTTTAACAATTCAATGCCACTAATTTATTAAATTCCAATTAAATTTCTATTATCGCAATTGTACACTCTATCGGGATTTTTAACTATGATTGATGACCCAGTCTGTGTGTGCAGTTGCATTTTACGTTGTATTTTGTAGGCTAATTAATAGATTTCAAATGTCATATTCTTTAATGAAACTAAACAAAGCTTCCAATAATTATGAACTTTACATTTTTCTGGTATCGATTATCAATTAGTATCAATGAATCAAATATTCAATAGATGTTCAAAAGACTGTCGAGGTAATTCAAAAGGATAAAAAAAACTGCCCTACTACCGGTACTACATAACAAGCTGATAAATAGAACCTGAATTAATATGATACGAAATATGGTTTGTTTATAATATTCTGCAGCACAACCAAAACATAAATTCTTCGGTAATAAAAGTACGCCTTGGTAGGTGATTTGTTGTGCACTGAACCTAAGTAATCTAATTTGTATACTGAAATAATATTTTAATGGTGTTCATAGGATACAACCGATTAATATGCTATATGCTATAATATATATATATATATATAATTTGAACTGGTAATGGAAATTACGGGAAAACGTCTGAATGGGTTTTAATAAATGACCCCTCATTTTGAAGCTTGGAACCCAATTTTTTTCGGAAAAATAGTAGTTTTCAGTGAAATGTCAATTTTCCTACATCATTTTTCTTTTTTCCAAAATCCATCTTTCGTCATTAATTGCATTCACGGCAGACTTGATGTTCGCTTCCTTAAGCGAAGCGAGCATCAAGTCGGCCGTGTTGCATTTCAGAATAAAACAAAACACATACTACAATAAACAATAGGCTATTACACGAAGGCCATGACCTACAGGATTGCTGACATAGAGTTCAGACGGCTCAGATTCTTTCCCATCATAATGCCAATATGTCGATCTTCATTGGTGCAATTTTCTGATAACGCATAAAAAATAATTTACAGGTCTGATTCTCTGGTCTGTAGTTTTCCGAATACATTAAGTACGAGGAAAATTCGTACCGGCACCGGGAATCGAACCCAGGACTTCTCAGCTGTGCGCGCTGAGTGCTCTCTAACCAACAGAGATATGCCGGGACCCGATTCACGACGCCGGCCGAACTCCTCTCGTAGTATCGTGTTATGGCCTTACTGGTGCCGGTACGAATTTTTCTCGTACTTAATGGTATAAAAAACAAACTGACTAGTCATACTAGTCGAGCAAAATATAATGAGGTGGGCGAGACCTCATTCATATTTGATACATTTCCGAATACAGCTGTGTATTGGATATTAAGAACTACAAAACGTAAGAATGTTTGATGACATTATTACCATTAAAAATGAAATATAATTATAGTTAATGCAACACATAATGCTATACTGATATATGAAAGTGAAACCTTTTGGGGCTTTATGTAAGTAGACGCAGAGAAAGAATATTTTATATTAGATCTTCATTTCTATAATTTACTGAGTAGCGGCTATAGGCCTATATAAACTTATGTTACTAAAAATTATAAAACTTACGTAAGGTAACAATATTGTTATTAAAATGAAATACTTTTACAATTATTAATCAAGTGGTGTGGGTCCTTTTCATGTATGTAATGACAGTGTGATATAGATATTTATATGTCTGATTCTCTAACTTACCTTTGTAGTAATTGAGTGATGCTTTATATTTTAGCTGCGTCTTTAAACTACATCAAAATTAATTTCATATTTCTTTGGTTTAATTGATTAGATTTGTGATCGCTGCCAAGCATATTTTGTTGTAGGGAAAATAGCATGCCATTTCACTTCTTGCTACCGTGATGAGTAAGTTTATTTCCCGCAACCAGCAACAAATGAAACACTGAAGCTGCTAACGATTTACGATGGACAATTTTATTTAGGGCGCATATAAGATTCTACAACTCTGACACATCATTCGGCTCATTTTCCACATCTCAGCAATAAATTCCTCACAACAGCCTATATTACAGAAAATATACGAAATAATATTCATTGTTACACAAATTAATCCAGCAGTATTTGATAGATCAGTATTGTCTGGAAGAAGCGCAAAAAATTACAATTCATAAGAAAAGACCGAAAAGTATTACTTATTGATAAAATAAGAGGCCTACAAGATTTTGTAGTCTCTTGATCACCTCAGCAAGATCTCTTAGTGGGAAAAAGTGATTCTGCCCTCTACATTTCAGGATAGTTCACGAAACTTGCAGCAGCTGTACCAAGATGCTAAGTCTTTTGTTCAAAGCATGATAATCTTTACATTTTCTTAACTTTCACATACAATCCGCAATGACCCGAAATAGCTACTGCATTACTCCCAATGAAAAACCCACTGATCATCCTGACATTGTTACTAGCGATTTCGCATTGAAACTCAAGAACTGAAGACGGTTAGGTTCAAGGAAAAGTATTTGGCAAAAAAAAAAAAAACATTCAGAGGGAGTATGTATCACTATTATGGAAGCAAATAACTATCAAAATGTCTGGTATTCTTCATTGAAAATAAATCTGAACAATTTTTATTTGAACTTTTTATGGACTTAGTTTGCAGCAATTGCTACACAAGCCACTAGTTTTAATAGAATAGAAAAAAAAATTGGTAGGAAATTTAAAATTTTCACAATACTATAACAGGGTATTACAAAACATATAAAATATGGACATTGCGATAGTTGTTTTTTTTTACAGTCCGACACGGTTTAATAAACTAGTGTAAGAAATGAAGTTTTGCCAATTTAAGGGTTAATTAGGTAGCTTCTCCAGTTCAATTCGTTACAGCAAATACCTTACTATAATAATACCGGGCAGCTAGCAGTTCTGCGCGCGAACGACGCTCGTGCTGCTACCTAGGTCGCCGGTGTGGAGATACTCGCGAAACAAGCTGTAATCAACTGCAATGTATATTGTTGCTGGGCTAGTTAATAATTTTATTAATTAATGCTGTGTTAAAATGTTAGGTTGTATATGTGCTGTTTATAACTGGTACAATTACAGCATTACAAATTGCTCCAAATCGTACTTTCGATTTCCGAGAGTTCATAAAACGTGAATCAACAAAATTCTTTATTAGGCCTAATGCCTTTGTCTCTGTGTTGATAGAACAATAAAAAATAGCTTTTTTATTTAGGCCTAATAAATGAATAGAAGTTAAAATATATTGGAAATTTTAAGGTTTTATCAAATTAAGTTTTATTGTTGTCCACATGCCTTTACTAATTATTACAAGCATCAGATGACTACCATTTTTATCTTTGTAGTTGTCAGCAATGGGTATATAAAGCATTATTGTAAATTCATTCTTAATGTCAGAATTAATTTTGTTTCACTAAAGTAAAGAAAAAATACACGACTTTTAATTACGGAAAATAATATGAAGCATGCAATCTCTCTCATAATATGCAGTTTTGAAAAAAAATAATGTTACATTAAATACTCTTCAACATTTCTTAAGTGTCTCGTATATTATTCCACATTGGTACATATGTTTTAAAAAATAGTCCGATTTCCGCTATGTTAATATTTGTATTTGTGGACGTAATTCCACACCACTCCGCTAGATGTCAAGTCCGCGATATTTCGCACTCACGTCAATGTTGTTAGTATACAGCTGTACGGTATTATTATAGTAAGGTATTTGGTTACAGCACAAAGTCCAATAATATGCAGAAAGTCCACTAAAAAAATGTCCACAACTAAAACTTCCAATCAAATAAGAATAATAGTCAAAATGTCCAATATAAACAAATGTCCACAAATCAAAATATCCAATATACAGAAATATCCACAAGTAGAAATGTCCAATATACAGTTGGTTAAGTACAGAAAAGATTATTCAACATTATGTTTGGAGAGCCTAATTTCGTCAAATACCATCTCGCTATTATCAATTCCATCGACGCTATGTAGCCCAGTAGTTCATACAGCATCGTTAAATAACCAAGTAAAAAACAACTTTAGATTTCAAAAAATGGTTTATCACGTCAGTAGGCCTGTTTGGAAATTTATAGAAAACAAAGTACAAGAACAGAATGAGACAAAGGATACCATAACTTAATCTAAATGCGCTATGATTACATAAACGTAAGGCACCCCCTAAACAGGAGATATAGTACAAATCAACGGCGAATTGAAGGCAGTGTATACCGATACAATCAATATAAGGACAACAGTAATGTGAAACGATACTTATTTGCGGGCACTTTCATATCATATGAAGTTGCATGCTGATCCCTGTGCAGAAGAAATTTGGAAAATAGAATTATTATCAGTACAGAATATTGTAACTTTAGCTTACATTTTATTGTTAGATAATTTATTTAAATTTTATAAATATTACTGTTTTATTTTATTCCATTTTTTACTTATATTATATTATATTATATTATATTATATTATATTATATTATATTATATTATATATCATATTTTATGCTCGACTATGCCGAAATGTACTAATTATACACCTGGTAGCAGTCTTTAATGCATGTCATTAAAGTACACCTATTCATTAAAGTTCAGGTTTTCGATTATTCTCGGATATGCAATCGAAAGACGAGGGAAACGTCACGGAGGCTGGAAATCCAATACTGTCGCAGAAGATTATGTTCTGTTACTATAATAATTAGCGTTAATTGTATATAATATTCAAATAAATTCAATTTGTCATCTCGTTTTTCAATTCTAAATAAATTTCCAGGTTATACATTCTCTGCATTACATCAAGGTGAATGACATTATTGTTCCTCGGAAAAAATCAATACTTTCGTGTCTGCGCACATCTCACAATTCAAGAGCTATGAACAAGGTCACTTCCGATCTTCTGTCAGATACAAATAAAATGTATACTTCTGAATAATTTAAAGTTATAAATATGGTCGAGCATAAAAAGTCGTATGAAACTTGCCTATAATGGTAATTAAGACGCTCGTATGAAAATTATGAAACTCGCTTGCGCTCGTTTCATAAACAAACATACTTGAGTCTTAATTACTATCATTATAGGCTCGTTGCATAATGTACTAATATTTATAAATATTGTTCTGGATATTCATAATATCTTAGGCCTACATGTAGGCCTAATAACTGCGGACATTTGATAATGGCCATTTAATGACCGTGGACATTTTTTATATTGAACATTTAATGAGAGTGGACATTTAAGATAATGGTCATTTATTCAATGTGGACATTTGAAACTGGACATTTGATGATGTAGACATATTTGATAGTGGACATTAATGAAGATGAACGTCATTGCAATGAACATTTCGCAATGGACTAATTGCCTGCAAAGTAACTATTTTTTTTACAGTATTGGGTATTGCAAACATGACTTGTGGTACGATTTTTTTGACTCTACAGAATTATTTCTGCAACAAACTCCGGGGATCGATAGATCTCGCAATGAGAATCATTTTTCGTAAAACAACTCATGTTGTCCGATGCCTCGTGTAAGAGCTACGCGACATCGAAAATAAGACAGGTTTTAGTGACCTTTACAGTTAATTATGAAATGAATTATTCATTTATATCTTCAAATATCCTTGCGGGTCGACCTGGTTGGCGAGTTGGTATAGCGCTGGCCTTCTATGCCCAAGGTTGCGGGTTCGATCCCGGGCCAGGTCGATGGCATTTAAGTGTGCTTAAATGCGACAGGCTCATGTCAGTAGATTTACTGGCATGTAAAAGAACTCCTGCGGGACAAAATTCCGGCACATCCGGCGACGCTGATATAACCTCTGCAGTTGCGAGCGTCGTTAAATAAAACATAACATTTTAACATATCCTTGCGGACAGTGTCCTGTCATTCTGCTACCCCGTTTGAATGAAGCGCTCTTCGGAACACGCTTCCGCTGCTCATGGAGGACTTAAACTTCACGATGTGAGAGGACATGTGATGCAACATAATGCCGCACTTCAACCTGGTTGTACGAGCACACCTTAACAACATCTACGCGGAACAATGGATAGGGAGAGCCGAACCTGTTGCGTGACCAGCTTAATCACCAGACTTCATGCCCTTAATTTTTTTTTTTTTTGGACATGTGGAGTAATACACCACTCGAACTGACACCAGAGAGGAACCGAGAATCGGTCGCTGGCCTTCTGTGCCCGAGGTTGCGGGTTCGATCCCGACCCTGGTCGATGGCATTTAAGTGTGCTTAAGTGCGACAAGCTCATGTCAGTAAATTTGCTGACAAATTTGCGAGATAAAATTCCGGTACACTGGCGACGCTGATATAACCTCGGCAGTTACGAACGTCTTTAAATAAACCATTTTTTTAAGGAACCCACTATGCGAGTATTAGCTGTTTTTATCAAATTCGACACAGGCCGATACAACTGCTACGACGGTGTACAGCAAACATACCTGAAAAATAATTCATTTAATAATTGTTAATGTCACTAAAACATGTCTTTGCTTCGATGTCGCTTATTTACTAAACTAGGCATAGGAGAACATGGGTTGTTTTACGAAAAATGATCCTCATTGTGAGATCTGTCGATTCCCTGAGTTTGTTGCAGAGGTCCTGAACCACCCTGTATATTACGGGAAAGGAGACTGAGAAAGTCAGCTGTTCGATGCATTACCAAGAGCTAATCTCCGGTGACAATGGATTAAGAAGACAAGACTCGCTTCATCTTGTCTTTCCCGGTGCTTTTTCTGGATTCGATTTGTACCTTCGAAATATTGTGTCTACAGCATGGCGAAACCCCAAAAATCTGTTACTACCAACAATACCGTAAACGTTTCAACCAGATAATCAGCCTAAGCGAGAATCGAACCCGTGTCCGAGCGAAATTCCTGATCGGCAGGCAAGTGCCTTAGCCGACAGAACTACGCCGGTGGCTTAGAATAAATTGAAAATAGACTAAATTTCTTCTAAAACAGCGGATTATACCTTGTGGAGCTATTCAAGAGTTTGAGGTTACACGAATATTTGAGAAAAAGGCAGGTGTAAAGAAATCTAGTAAACTATACGAGTTTTTAGACTTTCACTGTGACTGTTATCAGAATTAGGCTTTTGGTAATCCACCTTGTTGTGGAATTTGACATTTCCAACGTTTCGGAATTAGGCCTCCATACAAGTGTCATCAGGGTAAGACCTATCCTGGTCTTGCCTTGTGCCATGATGATGGAACCTGTATGTACAGGGACATCATTTTATTTTTACTAACATTTCTAATATTAACCTGGCTATACCTTTGGATTAACGGTTGAGAACCGGAAACACCGTTTGCTACCCCTTTCCACGATTGGAGTTCGATGATACTGGCGTAAAATACAAACAAATCACTTCACTAGGTATACAGTAGGAGGGAAGAAAAGTAGTTCATCCATTTACGTAAAGTGGAAATATCGAGATTTTTATTTTGATAATTTTCATTAGGTTTTTCTTTAATCAAAGTACAGTATACTGCATTAACAATAAGTAATTTTACTCACGAACTTGAGCTATCCATTCGGACGTATTCATTATGTAGTGTATATTATACTGTCTACAGCACATTAGCGTACAATATAGAGAATGAAGTTAAATTGAAAAATAACCTTAATATGGATATTTAAACACAATTTTTAAAACGGTGGCCGTTCATTTTGATGCAGGCTTCAGTTCTTCTTTTTGCATATTATCTCACTATAGACTGTTGTACCTAATTCCATTTACCAGTTTCGTCCTTCTTACTAGTAACTCATACTGAAATAATTCTGTACTTACTCTGTAAAAGAGTAGGCCTACTTTACTTCTTCACTTCTACCGGATCCGAAAAGATAAAATTACTCAGACACGCTATCTACTGTCCGTCCAAGTGGTTTTATTGCTGCGTAGTAAAAAGGAGGGAGATCACGTGACAGTTAATTAATTAACGAGGCCCTTTTATTTAAGTTATTTCAAACAGTTGTATAATATTACGTAGACGTCTAATTCCTAACAGAAATTAATGTTTTCAGAAAAGAGCTAAGACAATCCAGCCACTAGACTTTACAGAGGGGTGAGCAGAAGCGGGTGGAGGAAACCGGGATACGACATAGGCAAACGGACGACAGTACTTGTGCGAGAATATGATTCAATATTGAAAGCTATTTCGTCACTGGAAAATGCGAACATGTTTCTGGAACGTACTATACTCACTAACTCAGTACTGTTTGTGTTTACTATGACAGTAAGACGATTTTGACTGTATACGCTTGGTTCTGTGTGGAGAACGGTTGGAAGTTTACTAGTAGAGGGGATGGGAGTGAAATACATTCAAAAACTCAGGTACAATAAAAATTGAAGTAAAAATAAAATGATATCCCAGTAGTTTCGGAACCTTATAAATGTCAAATTCCAAGACACGATGGATTATCCAAAAGCCTAATTCTGATCTAGTAAAGTAATGCGGAAAGACTTCCTCGTCCTAAAATGTTACAACAGAAATGAGTACGGTACTGGCGGACAACATTTAACACAAAATGGGTGGAGCTCTGAACACTGCGGTACCTCTGAAAGACTGTAGAACAAATACTTAAATATGACGAAGAGATAAACAGAGCTGGTAATTTAGATTAAACAGAAAATCTCTTGACTTAGTTATGTGTATCAAAGGGCCATTGTTTTATTTTATACTCTTATCTGTTGCACACACAACCTAATAGATTACTAGACAACACAGGTGATATGGCAACTAACCCCCAATGGGATAGTAACGGAGTGCAGTGTAGCCTAATGAGGTAATTTTCAAGGGGGACGGCGTCATCATGCGCTTCAACGCTGATTCAGTGCTCGGATTTAGTTCGGAACATTAACTTTAGAATAGCGTCATTTTGCTCTTACGAACATGACAAGTGTGTAGGTGTACAGTCCAGGAAAGCGAGGATATCAGCCAAGTGTCAACTATCATCTATTTATATACTAAGCACGTACACGTGTCTCCGCTCTTACAGGAGCGACGTTGACAACTGATCTGTTAGTTTAACAAAACCGTCGTTCGACATCGTTTAGCATATTATTGTCAACCGCAAAATAATTCATGAAGCAGAAACGAAACTACCCCATTAGAGACCTCGAAAGGTCCCAGGTTTGGCGGGATAAACGGCACTCAGTAGCAGTAGGGAAGTCAGTCCTACATGATTGTCGCTCCCCTTTTTTCACCAAGGAAACACTCACATACATAACCTCACAGGGAACTGAATTCGCGACCTTCCGCCTGTATCTTGCAGCTATGAAACATTACTATATATTATTATTATTATTATTATTATTATTATTATTATTATTATTATTATTATTATTATTATTATTATTGAAATATCTTAACAAAATAAGATCTACTCTTTACATTTTTCCGACGAATAAATAGAGCAATAAACTATTGCTAGGTCCCGGGAAAAGTATTGCTATCAGCTTAGTATGCAACATAACATTCCTGCTTTGAGAGGGATGGGGTAAATAACGATAGACAGCGTGACGCTGACAGTAGTACAGTTTGGTTCATGAGAAATGAAGTAATACATGAAAGTCTCATTATTTGTGATTCCAGTGATTAGCTATGAAAATTACATAGCGGACTTCTAATTTATTCTCATTAAGAGACCTAAATATTTCATTGTGCTTGACATACTGGTAATATTATTTACGTATTAATGCGTTGCAATGGACTATGACATGCATGTGCAAGACATGTAACGTGTATCATATTCGGATAACGTATTTCAAGAAACTTAGCAGATTTCTTCATATAGTTTGCAGCATCTGTAACATATAGTAACACATTTTCGAATTGCACACATGATGGCCTTAGCAACTCCATAGCACTATCAAAAAGTTCATATATGGTGGAATAATTAACCCTCTCTAACACTTCACTCATTAAGAGATAGGGTCTACAGCAACATTCCGCACTAAGGGCACCCACAACCACATTTGCAACATGACGTCCAACGAAGTCCATGCTTTCATCTATAGAAGGAAACCCATTTTGTAATTTACACTTCACTTCACGCAGACATTTCTCATATGCATATTGCAGATACTTCCGCAGTGTTACTTCTTTAGGAATTTGTCTTCCAGTGTACTTTTCTGAAAAGCCACGGAGTTTCGCGTTTTCTAATTGGTTTAACGGAATATTTGAAGCAATAAACGCGTCACACATATCTTCGTAAATGTTAGTTCAAGTAGTTGTGAAGGAGATTCCTGCTGTACCTTGCTTAAATTCTGTTGTCTGTTACATGCGAGTTTATGCTTATTGCTATTTATATGCTTCTTAACTTTGCATGCCATGTCGGCTGCCAATTTCACGTGACACAATTCACAAAACAGTTCATTATCATGGATGGAAAGCACATTTTCTCCATATTGACGAACATATTTCCTTAGTGCTTATATCTTGCGTACTTTTGGTCTCGGCATTCTGAAGACCCGTGTCAATTGCTTTTGACTGCCTTGTACTAAGCTGCGGCGGCACAGTGATGCGTGCAAGACTCCTCGATTCATAAACATTAGCTATACTACATCGCGCGTTTTCCTGTAAGCAATACTCTCTCCGGGATCTGATTATTGCACAGCATCGTGAAGACTTAGAATAATTACATAACCAAAAAATTTGCTGAAGAATATCGTAAATGGGGCTTGTATATCTTTTTCTCTGAAACCAAATATTTTTGATTTTGTTGTTTAGTCAACTGTCCTATTTGTGATTTTGTTGTTTAGTCAACTGTCCGAAGACAGGTTTGAATCTATTAAGTAACCCAATAAGGTATCACTCATGAGGCAACTAGGCCAGAAGATAATGGGAGATGGCCAATTCCTTTCCCCCTCGCCGCGTCGGGCCGAGCCTAAGAATTTCGGCCCGTGCAGACCTCTAGTTTACAACAGGAAATGTGACTGGATCGAAATGAATGGAAAAGGAGGAATGAATGCTGACAGACGTTATAAACCGAAAGCAATTATTAAATTAAGTTTAAATTATACAGGTTGTTAAAAAAAAGTATCCAATATTTTAGGAGGTGATAGTATGCATCAAAACAAGAAAAAAATGTCTAATAAAGATGGGTCCTACGACACATACTTTCTGAGATCTAAACACTTGTTCATAGGAGATGCTCAATGTGACGTCCCTTTATGGCAATGTATTTTTCTGCCCTACAATACAGCAGGCTACCAAATAATCATACCGTAGTTGACACCCCTGGCATGGAATACTGTAACGTTGCAAGGAATACTGAAAAGAAAAGTTTGGTTGCGGATATGAGCGGGGTTCAGCAGAGATGGTGTTGTGAATTTTCATAATCAGCATGTGTGGGCTGATGAAAATTCCCATGCACTTGAAGAAAGAAAACGTCAGCACCGATTCTCAATCAACATATGGGCAGGCGTTCTTGGCAATAGATTAAGGGCCATACGTGCTACCACAGAGATTAACTGGGGCTCGTTATCACAATTTTCTAATTAATGTATTGCCTACCTTGCTGGAGTATGTGCCATGTCAGCAAAGACTACAGATGTGGTTCATGCATAATAGCACACCAGCACATTTTTTCCACAATGAGCGTGAACACCTGACGCTGACATTTCAGGACCGCAGGATTGACTGGGGAACCCCACACCTTCAATGCGTGATTCCTTACGCCGAAGGGCAGAGGAATGCATTGCCATGAATGGACGTCACATTGAGCACCTCCTATGAACAAGTGTTCAGATTTCAGAAAGTATGTGTTTGTAGGGCCGATGTTTATTAGACATTTATTTCTTATTTTGATGCATACTACCACCTCCTAAAATATTGAATACATTTTTCTTAACACCCTGTATATACCTGAGATTAATCATAGCATTTCGGTACCTCTCTATGCCCTGTACATCTAAGAAGTGCGTATGTGGACACCTCCGTGCGGTATTAATACATGAGGCTATCAAATGCAAAACTCGCCTTATCCAGTTAAAGTGATTTGTCAGAAAACAGGAAAAACCTCTGAAAGACGAACCGTAAAGATTTTGAAATGTATTTTAATGCTATCATTTGCTTACAAGGCCCTAAATATAACATGCATCATGTGAAAAATCAGACACCAATATTACGAAAGTGAAACACAATCTAATTTTGGATAAGGCGAGTTTTGCATTGTACAGTTGTGGATAAGACAAGTTTTGGTCCTTACAACATATGCTTTTATAAAAAATAGCTTTAATTTTCTTATTTACTATTCACTATCTTTGCTTCATAACATAAATGAATAATTTCTTATTATTTAGTGAAAATTCACGTACTATTCTTTATACAGAATGCCTCATTTACTTTGTGCGCCTATTATAACTTTTTTTTATAGGTATTGAAATTTATGTTTTTGAGAGTTATGTTAGAACGAGGGGCTAATATGAGTGTAGATATTTGGTGCATGTGACTACATTATGGTACAAGATACACGTGACCTCATCAATTTTTCAAATAGAACTGCATAATTTAATCATGTTACATTGATTACACACATTAAGATGAGTTCAAAAATGTATCACAATGTCACCATTCCAATCAATAACAACAGCAAAATGCAAAATGAATGCCATCAGAATGTGCCGTTTGTTGTGGTACCCCATTCATCTTGTGCATTGATTTACACAAAACGAAAGACGACTGACGTCCGTACACGTCATGTGTTGTGCGTTTGCTGTCTTAACATGTAAACAAACCACAACTGTTGACGCCACAATCCACGTGCAGTGGCCTGCACGTTCTCCGAAGCTATCGCCATTTCACTTCTTCCTGTGAGGAACTGTAAAGGACAGTATGTACCAGGACTTTCTGACAACACCAGACGACATGCAGCAACGCATTCGACAGGCTTGTGTGTCCATTCAGCTAGCAACATGCCGGGCAGTCCTACGGTCTTTCGGGGAACGCCTTCGAATGTGCATTAATGTGAATGGTCACCATTTGGAACATCTTCTGTGACACTCAAAACATAACATTATCACATTGGAAGTACGTTTTTGTTTCATTTTGTTGTTATTGATTGGGAAGGTGACATCGTGATACATTTTTGAACTCTTCTTAATGTGTGTAATCAATGTAAAATGATTAAAGTAATGTAGTGCTTTTTTAAAAATTGATGACGTCACGTGTATCTTATACCATAATGTAGTTACATACACCAAATCGTCGACCTGGTTGGCAAGTTGGTATAGCGCTGGCCTTCTATGCCCAAGGTTGCGGGTTCGATCCCGGGCCAGGTCGATGGCATTTAAGTGTGCTTAAATGCGACAGGCTCATGTCAGTAGATTTACTGGCATGTAAAAGAACTCTGCGGGACAAAATTCCGGCACATCCGGCGACGCTGATATAACCTCTGCAGTTGCGAGCGTCGTTAAATAAAACATAACATTTTACACCAGATCTCCACACTCATGTTAGCCCCTCGTTCTAACATAACGCTAAAAAACAAAAGTCCCAATACCTATCCAAAAAAAAAGTTATAATAGGGGTACAAGATAAATGGGACACTCTGTATGTTAACACTTTCACAGTATAAAAAGATAAATGAAAACTCTCTATTTTCATATATGTAGTTTTTTTTTTCAATATTTCGTTTCAAATTCTGAGTTGTTCTCCTTCAACGATCATGAAACTACTGCAAAACACACCCTCCTCTTCATTGCGATCTGCTGTAGTATTCTGAGAAATTACATTTTTGTAATTGACAAGATTTTCATTCTCCTCCCAATTCTCACCAAAATGTTTCTTTAATAAATTAACTACATCTTTCAATTTTTCTTCCTTTTTTTGCAATACCTATATTCAGATTCCTTGCAGAAAGCATTTCTAAGTTTTTTCCACTTTTTAAAATGGTCTTGCCCACACACAGATCTGACCGATAATTCTCTCTTACTGTTGTTCTTATGTGACACTCTGTCTCCACCTCTAAGCTCTTTCGGTGCAGGGTTGCCAAAATAATATAATCGAGCATAGAAATTTGTGTTTTCCTTAACGTTGGATAAGACGAGTTTTGCTCCTCATATTTCTTAATGGTAGTACAGCAAACATTGGATAAGAAGAGTTTTGCTCTAAATTGTTAGATGGATCAGACTTGGTTTTTCACGAACCACTGTTATGGATATGGATAGTTTTGCATTTGATAGTAGTTTTCTGAGCTCTATGGAAGAGGAATTAGACAAGATTTGCACAAACCTACTATCTCAGTAGATAGAGAGCTGCAAGAAGTACAACATCCCATATGTAACTCGCTTTTTTTAAATTTTGGATAAGGCGAGATTTGCACTTGATAGCCTCACATGTATGTACGTATGTCTGGAAAAATAAGAAAAAAGGCACTTGGGTGATCTAGGGGTTAGAGAGAGACGGATTCGTGTGCGAAGCTGTTCACTGGTGTGGATTGAAATCCTATTTTGGCAGATAGCTTGCTTTGTTTTTTTTACAAGGTTTTCATCGACTATAAGACGAATATAAGGTAAACTCATGGAGAAACCTAGAAATCATCTCACCAAAACACTACCTCGACGCTAAATCAGAACCGTTAAATGACTGACGAAACATGTATAAATATGACCGATAAAACATGTACAAATATGACCGATAAAATATGTACAGTTGTCAAAAGAAAAGTGGCCGCTCTCCTGAAACAAAGTTCCCTTCGGGTATCTTCGCTACAATTCGGAGACAGGCGATGTTACATGTTGTTGGATCACGTTGCCTGATATCTACAGTCATAATTGAAGTATTCTGTGTGTTATTCGATAGCGTAATGGTAGCGTTCAGGCCTCTTATTCGAGAGATCCTGCGTTCGACTACAACCTCGTGCTTTTTATGTTCTTTTTTGTTCTGTTTTTGAGAGAGACAAACTATATATAATGGCTCCTTTCTCTTTTACGATTATTTTAGTAATTAACATCAGGTTCATTAATATATTATTCCATGACTTTATCATTATGATATTGTGCCTGCAAATGGAAAGAAAAAAGATTTTATTCTTAATAAAAATATCTTTCGTGGCACAAACAAAACAAATTTACTGGCGTCGGCCTTAAAACATTCAAACAATTAAGCGTTCAAAAGAGAAAACAAAAAGCCACAATTCAATATTTAGTCTATCTTCCTCTTATCTCGATCATCTTGCAGTCGAGTGGGCATGGAATCGACTAGTCTTTGCAAATAGCGACTGTTCTTAGACACGATATTCCAGGCATTCTCAACATACATAAGTCTTCTGCCAATGGGCAGGTCTTTCATTGCAAACCCAGCAATCTCCAATCTTTCCTATTTTCTGCCGTCCTCTTAGTCTCCGCATATGATCCACATATCCTAATGTCGCCTATTATTCTTTTCAACCAGAGACCCAACAAATTCCTTTTTATCTTTCTAATCAGTTTCGGCATCATTCTTTCTTCACTCACTTTTTTAAACACAATTTTAGTTCTTATTCTGTCTGTCCACTTCACACGCTCCGTTCTTCTCCACATCCACATTTCAAATGCTTCTATTCATTTCTCTTCATTTCGTCGTAATGTCCATGTTCCTTACCCATACAATGCCACACTCCACACAAAGCACCTCACTAGTCTCTTCCTTAGTTCTTTTTCCAGAGGTCCGCAGAAGATCCTTCTTCTTCTATTAAAAGCTTCCTTTGTTCATGTTTGCAGTTTTTCTTGGTAAGGATAGGCCTAAATGCGGTAACATCCCGTTGCTTTCCGCACATCACTATCTCTTTCGCATCTTATTAAATTCCAGGGGGCCCAAGAGTGGATTTGACTAATTGGGCCCTCCGGACTTCACCGAAAGTCACGGCAAGGGTTAAATATTAATTCTATCAGGATGTTTGACCCGGTCAGAGACCGGGAAATCTCAATTAGCCTTTGCCCCCCGCATCCTGGACTAGCTTCTACGAATCATCAGAAAATCTTAGAGTGTGATTGGGCCAATTTTTCCGAAAATGTTTCCACACTTATGCTCTCGTAGCTCAGCGGACGAACGTCGGAATTTAGATGTCAACGTTTCAGGTTCAATTCCTCGTTACTCCTTTTCATTTTATTGTGGTTCAAGATAGTATAATGTATTAATACAAAAAGAAAAACTAATAGCAGTATAATGCAACTGGATTTTTCCAAACCTAATATTAAATGTATGTTATTTATATCGCTAAAGAACGATTACAATATAAATAACTTGAATATGATTTATACAGTATCACTAAAGAACGATAACAGAATATAAATGACAAATATCGGTTTGTTTAATTAATATAAGATATTATATAATACGTATTTAATTATCTAAATAAAATAACCTATTTTACAAAGAAAGATATTTATTTGTGTTATAATAATTACCTACATAAAATACAGATTATTCATATTGCGAAAGAACCATAACAATATAAATAACTTTAATATTATTTTATAATGCTAATGAAGGAAAACAATATAAATAATAACTTGAATATTATTTATATCGTTAAAAAACGATAACAATATAAAAAACGTGAATATTATTCATATCGGATTTCACAGATTTATTACAGATGTATTTAAGAAATTGTAGAAGAATAATAATTAGTAACAATGTCCTATTTATTCTTCTTGGAGCCAAATTTGTAACTTTTAAAAGTGTGGTTACTATGTTGAAGTGTATGTGTTGCAACGGATGCTTGATTTGTTATGTATGTGAGTCAGTTATGGGATGCTTGATGTCGTCGCAATGTCGTAATTATAGTTTGATTGTGTTTGTGTGACTATTGTGTATTAATTTATGATGTATGGTACGGAAAGCCGCGTATTTGTGTTATAGAAGTGTTACGTATGTGTGTTGTTAATGTTTTTGTATGTTTCAAATTGATACCTGATATTTGTTTTGCAATCGCAATGCCTAATTTACGGATTGTTTATCTTTTGTTTACATCGCGTAAGCTAATTTAATTTTCTTTTCCATTTCTCTTTATGCTTATCTTTTTTGTGTATGAAACTATAGCCCTAACATACATATGTAAAATAGGGCTAACCCCCATTGGAGATACAATAATAAAAATTGTTATTCATATCGTTATAAAACGATAACAGAATACAAATGATGACTTGAATTTTATTCATATCCTTAAAGAACGATAACAAAACATAAATAACGTGATATCCATAAAGAATGATAACTGAATATAAATGATAATTTGAATAGCATTTACATCGCTAAGAATGATTAAAAAATAAAATGAAAACTTGAAGAAGGCCCGAACCCACAACTTTTGAATCATTAAACAAGCACTCTACCGCTGGTCTACGAGGCGCAGATATGGATTACTTTCATAGTTACGGAACTGCTTGTACAAGCACATGCATCGTGGACTTTGAACATATTCGCTGTTCACGAGTGCGGCCACTTTTTTTTTTTGACAGCTGTACAAATATGACCGATAAAACATGTACAAATATAGGTAACTGATAAAATATGTACAAATATGACCCATAAAATATGTACAAATATGAACGATAAAACATGTACAAATATGTCCGATAAAACATGTACAAATATAGGTAACCGATAAAATATGTACAAATATGACCGACAAGACATGTACAAATATGACCGATAAAACATGTACAAATATAGGTAACTGATAAAATATGTACAAATATGACCGATAAAACATGTACAAATATGAGCAATAAAACATGTACAAATATGACCAATGATATATGTAGAAATATTCTGTAGATCGCAAATCCTTACTCACTGAAAAACAGACCTGAGCTGTTCGTCCGGGGTTCAGTGTCATTGACCTGCACCTCATGCGCAACTACACTGCTGCGGGCTGCTTGGAGAGTCTAGGTCAGCGGTCATCAGCTCACAGTACTCTGGGGCTAGCGTCTCTTATCCGCGGAGAACAGCTGCACTATGGTTCATTCGTAGCTGCTAGAGGGTATGCTTTCTAGTACCTCTTCCTGTTGCACAACGCGGCACACGGGGCGCTTCGCTTACCCTTTACCCATTTCAGCGAGTGCGAGTTCTAGTTAACCAAACGCAGTGATGATTTCAGTCATTTCTCTTTTTCCATATAAAATTCAGCTAATTTATGCTCTCTTCGGTTACGCATTTTCATTACATTTTATCTCGATTTAATTGAATTTTTAACTTCTCTACATAAATATTTGTATTAATAGCTTATCTATTAAAATGAAGAGAAACTATGTCCCAAGACAGAATTGCAGCTACCTTCCCGAGGAAAGATATCTCTTGGAAGACTATCTAAAATATCACTGGAAACAATAAGGAAGTTGGAAAGGATGAAGATAAGTCTTACGTTTTGGTTAACAGATGTCACGTCAGTAGTTCGGCTATTTTTTATCGTTGTCTATCAGAAAAATGCCTCCTTGAAGTGACTGCCAAACAAGAACTGAGTTGTGATATAATCATCACCACTTAAAAAGAAACGTTAACTTTTGAAAGGTATCCTACAAGAAGAGGAAAAGTTTGAACATCAAAATTAATCAGCTCTTCTCCTAATCACTTTGGTCCAAGCCTTTCGTCCACGCCATTACCTCAGACTTTAACGTTCAGAAAAAGATCTTATGTTTCATATCCACCTCTACAAAATGTACGAGTAAAGGTAGGGGTTCACAACGGATTCGTTAGGCACGTTCGGATTTTTATTCTTTTCATTTATTTTAAATAGAGCATCGCCCACTTGGCCGTATCGCCTCTGTCCGCATGACAGGATTCTGTTCAGAATTCTGGCCAGAGAATTCTAAACGGATTTCCGTACAGGCCAAGATCGAAATAAAGAATGTCATGGAAACTGTATCGATTGCAAGGCCTTCAATCGCGGTAATATTGAAGGCAAATGGATGACACGAAGCTCATTTTATTAGTCTGACAGTGTGAAGTTTCATAGTTTATTAAATTAGAATTATAGAAATATAATATACAAAAAGAACATATGGGATGAGACTGGGAAAACTCTGAATGAACTAGGTATGTTCTTCATAGTTCATTTAAGTTACAGCGATATTCATTTAATTTCCAAGTGTAGTTCAGAACACTATAATGAAACAATATCCTTATCGGTAAATTACATCACTATTTGATATTTCAGTTCGGGAATGTGGACAAGTGAGCGATACTTTAATACGATAAAAATTCAAACGCGCCGAAGGAATTTTTTTTTCGGTAAGTAAGCGCCTACTTAATTTCAACAACCATAAGCATCATCTCAGGATAATGATTTTAATATTCGCCCTGAATGTACTCAAACAAACCACCAAAATGGAGATGGCTAAATTTACCAGAAGGGATGATTTGCTTTAATATCAATTCTACACCTATTGTGGGTCCCTATCACCACGGCATGGCGCGTACTCAGGTTGCGGATAGAGGAGACGGCCTCCAGAATAATCAGTCGTGGACAGCCGATCAGGGGTGGTCCTCCAGCTTGGAGGTTGGGCGAAACCTTACAATAAGTCTCGGAATGGGACTGATTCTCTGGCACAACCACAGCAAAGGAATAAGGTTATGAGATTTGGTACTTGGAACGTAACTAGTCTTTATAGAACAGGAGGAGTAACATTAGTAGCAAAAGAACTAGCTAGATATAGAATGGACTTCGTGGGAGTACAAGAGGTTAGGTTAGATGGGAATGGCATGTCAAAAATAGGAGATTACTTGTTGTATTATGGGGAAGTAAACAATAATCACCAATTAGGAACAGGATTCTTTATTCACAAAAGTATAAAATCAGCAGTAAAAAAGGTCGAATTTATCAGTGACAGGTTATTGTATTTAGTACTTAAGGGTAGATGGTGCGATATCATAGTCATAAATGCTCATGCCCCTATAGAAGTGAAAGACGGCAAAATAAAGGATATCTTCTATGAGAAATTGAAACACACTTTTTGGAGAGCATGTGGCACATATGGGCGAATTCAGAAATGCTTATAGTTAGGAGGCCGGAGGAAAAAGACTTTTGGGGAGGCCGAGACTTAGATGGGAGGATAATATTAAAACGGATTTGAGGTAGGTGGAATATGATGATAGAGACTGGATTAATCCTGCACAGGATAGGGACCGATGGCAGGCTTATGTGAGGACGGCAATGAATCTACGAGTTCCTTAAAAGCCATTTGTAAGTAAGTAAGTAAGTAAGTAAGTATCAATTCTGCAACTGAATGAACAACAGTGAAACAGAAGTTTCTGTTAAAATTAAATTATCATTCCTGACTATTGAATTACCCTATATGTCTTACAAATCAATGATATCTTGATTTCATAATACGTCACTTCTCCACACCATACATCCAACTATTGTGTCGAATATGGTAGATTTACTCTAATCCTAGTGATCCGCTTTGCCTTGACCGATGCGTATTCCACGGTGGTCTCGCATTGATGGGAGTCATTTAGTCGCGGTTATCGTGCAAGATTTCCAATGTGTGTATGAAATATGTTGGACACAGTTCCACTGATTAATCACATCGCCATTGCAGGGCTGTGCGGGGCTCTCGTGCTGCATGCAACGCTACCACGGAAATTGGGGGTTTACATGCAGTTTGCGTATATGAATCAAACACACTTGGGTGTGTGCTGATTACACACTCCTTCAACTTGCGCAACATGTAGTTTGCTTTACAGAGTTCAATTCAATTGCCCGGCAATTTTTATAGTACTTCAATTTCTGACTGCACTTAAATGGAGACCCCGCCCTTCCTCGTCTTTCTCGTAGTGTTAGAACCAATTACTGCAATGGCCGAAGAGACAACGCCTGTGCTCCTAAACCAGTCTACAGTCTACTGTACTCTTCAAGACTTCGTGACCACATTCCATTTATAACTCTGCTTGATATGTGCACAACATTTACACTTGCATTCTGCATTTTAGGCTAATTATAGGATATCGTGCATTACGAATGGTTTTAAGTGGAAGTATGAACATTCGCTGTGCCTATAGTTGCAGCGTTTCTGGTCAAAATTCCAGAAAACCCAGGTTCTGTTCCCGGTATGAAAGTATAGATTTATCTTCCATATAAAGGAAATGGTTGTGCGAGCATCGTTGTGTGTTTATCCTATGTTATCTTAAGGGAACCAGATAGTGATTAAGGATTTTAAAAAATCCGATTTTTCATTTTGGGTTTTAAAAATACTTACAAAACATGTTCTTTAAAACAATATAAATATTGTGGGGGGATATTTCTGCAGATAAACCCTTTAAAAATCCTCTTTAAATTTGGCAGTCCATCCTTCTTTCTTTTTTAGTGCAGTTTTCCATAAGTTGACATTTTTCTCTGCAACTACTGAATAAATTTACATGCAATTTTGACCATGTTTTTTGCAGCCTGTATTCTACATAGTAGACCTAAGAGTTTAAGAATAACACATATATAACACGAGAAAACATATATATGCATTGAAAGAGAGTGAAAAAATGTTAAACAAAGTTCAATATTTTTTCTGTTTCATTAAAGGTGAAATACTAATCTAAATTTTGCTTTAGAATTTACAATATACATTATTAGATGACGTAAAAAAATACAAGGCATATGAGTGAAGATTGTAGCAAGTAATGTGCACCTGATGAATGAAGTACACTTAGCAGAGTGGGAAAACAGGTTATCAGTTAGGGCCTTTCTTTCGTACTTGGATACAAAAAGAATTAGTTGTCTTTTATACCACTGAATTCAGAATGATTGATTGTATAAGCATGGAAATTTTTATTTCAATCTGAGCACTGAAAGCCTAGAAATATTGAACTAAACTTTTTTACTGAAATTTCTTAATCGCACAGGCATCACTACCCAATCTCCTTAAAGAACATAATTATGTCACGCTAGTCACGGCCAATCAATCTCGTTAAATGTTAATGCGTGGCAATGATATTCATTACTCATTACTGTCTTTACAAACTAGGCCATGAGATGCAGACACTTAAAACGTGATATTCGTAGTGAAATCTAATGTTGCTGCATCACATTTTTGTAGTAGTAGTAGTAGTAGTAGTAGTAGTAGTAGTAGTAGTAGTAGTAGTAGTAGTAGTATTAGTAGTAGTAGTAGTAGCAGTAGCAGTAGTAGTACGGCCGAAGATCCACAGGAAAGCTAAGCTACGCTATGTTAAGTTCAATGCATAAATATGTATCTTATTTTTCAGGAAAGCTAAGTTAAACTGTGTTATATTCTTTTTGAAAGCTAAGTTAGCTTGACTTAGCTTACAGTTGCCCACGAAGAGATTTTTTAGAAGCATAACAAGGCATAGCTTACCAACCCCCATCTTCCGATCTCCTTGAACTGACTGCCACACGAGGACTAAATTATGTATTGATATCACAACTCATAAATAAACGTTACCTTTAGAACAGTGTCGTACAAGAGGAGGAAAAGTTCCAAACATCGAAACCTATCAGCATCTTCCCCTAATCACTGTAGTTCAAGCCGTTCATCCAGATTTTAAAGTGAAGGAAAAAGGAAATCTTATATTCCATCTTCACCTCCTCAAAACGTACAAGTAATTTCTCCAACCACAAGGATCTCTGATTCCGATGATATTATTAATTGTAATCAGCGAGTCTTGCCCCGAAACCAGGTGGCCCGGGTTCGATTCTCAGTCGGGGAAAATTATCTAACGATGAAAGAGTAATGGAACGGAGAAAAATTCTCTCCGGCGCCGGGATTTGAACCCGGGTTTTCAGCTCTACGTGCTGATGCTTTATCCACAAGCCACACCGGATACCCACCCCGGCGTCGGACTGAATCGTCTCAGTTTAAGTTCCAAATCTTGGGTTCCCTCTAGTGGCCGCCCTCTGCACTACGTCATAGATGTCTATGAACGTAGGACTGAAGTCCACACATGTGCTGAGGTGCACTCGTTATGAGTGACTAGTTGGCCGGGATCCGACGGAACAAGCGCCGTCTTAAATCACGAAGTGATTTACGCATATCATATATATTATTTTAATGTACCGAAGTACATATGATATTTCCATGCAGATATTCTGCGTCATCATACGATGAAAGAGTAATGGTTGAGGTTTTTTCCGAGGTTTTCCCCTCAACGCAATATGAGCAAATGCTGGGTAACTATCGGAGCTGGACCCCGGACTCATTTTACCGTCATTATCACCTTCACCTCATTCAGACGCTAAATAACCTAAGATGTTGATAAAGCGTTGTAAAATAACCTACTAAAAATGATGACGACGAATCGTCACAGAGAAATGTTACTATTAGCTCTGGCGATTCTGGATTGAAGAGAGCAAACTTACCATTTCAATAGAGGATAGTTCCAATTTAATGATGGGATTGGAACTACGAGATATGATTATAAACACAATGGCAAAGAAGAATCGGCAATTTGAAAAGTGCATAGGAAAAATGTATGATTGGCAGGCCGGTCATTCAAATCCATTAGTTGTCTCGCAATCACTTGCATTTTGTAGAACGGATTTGCAAAACCTCTATAAATTGTTTAGATTGTGGAAGGGGGAAGAGCTTTTCTGTGTTCCAGTTTCCGAGAATTTTTTTGTTTCGTATGGAGAGTGTGCGATGGGACACAATGTGCTGCTTGGTATTTGCATCGTTAACCTCAGGAACTCCTAATGCAATACAGAATCAACATGATTGTAAATAGCTCTGCATAAAGGCTTTCCTAGATTTTTTCTCCGTTTGCATTTTATTCCTTATAATTTATTGAGAGAACGACCATCGATCACAATATAAGCTGTCTCATTCAAAGCATAGCATCGTCTATAAGCAAATAAGTTTAATGTAGAGTAAATTTAATCTACAATCCTTTTATGCAGTCTCCATTTTCAGGTTCTTTACACCAACCTACTTTTTGCATCTTTATTTCAACGTAAATATGAAATTACTCTGGCACACACACTTTCTCTCTTATCTACGTACGGAGCTACTCTAACCAATATGCACCGCCGTTACTTCGCTGCGAGGTCGTGGGTCATGACCTTAATGCATCGACGATAAGAAGGATATTAGCGTGTGTTGAAGCCTCTTATAAGAAACATTACTTATTCCCTCATGTTACGAAGTACAGAGCAAGTGATTATCCACAGAATAATTTTCGAGACTTCTTCGAAATGAGATGGTTTCAGAGTCTCTGATACAAGTAAACTGATTTTTCGCATAACATTTCTCTGTCTGCCTGTTCTTCTATCTTTTATTTGTTTGAAGCATCTTTCACACCGAAAAAGTGTCCATTATACAGGGTGATTCAAAACTTCTGCGACAAACTCTGAGGGGTGATAAATCTAACAGTAAGGAACCCTTTTTTTAAACAACCTGTGTCTTTTGAAGCGTCGTTTCGAAGTTACCGTTGAAAATGTTTTTGCGCGGGCGTACGTCAATGAATGCGAATGTGTGCATTCCTGTTTGTTTGTTGAGATGTTCGTAAAAGACTTGAAGGGTGGTTGTTTGTTTACGTTTAATGTTCAATAGCTTTTCCTTTCAGTTCAGTGTAATCATCAATTGAGAATGGATGGTAACTAGTCGACAGATTTTCAGTTTGTCTACAGCATTAGATTAAAAGAATGAAAATCTGTTTATAAAATTATGAAACGTCTATATTTACACCTCAGTATTGTGCTTACACTTGACTTCTATGAAGTACAAACACATAACCTCAATATTTTCTCTGCCTCACCTACGTCGTGAGAAATATCGAGAGCATTGAAACATAGTAGTGAGACGCTCTGATGAACGGGGAAGAATGAACTGTTCAGTGTTTACCTCGAACAAGTTCGCAGTTCAATCCTGTTTATCACTATTTCACTTTCTGAGATCACCGTGATCATAAATGAGCAATCACAGGTCGAACAGTGATCACTAGACTTCGTTGAATTGTCACACGCAGCATGCTATTAAGTTGCCGATGTACGATAGTATAGTGGAGGTGAGCGACCTCCGGGTCTCGTAGTATAAGCAGTTCATGTTAAGAGATGTAACCCGTCCAAATAGATAGAGCAGCTACAGCTAATGTATACCTATGTAAGCAATTGTTTTTGCATTACTGTAGTTGGAATAGTCAAAGCTTAACATTTGTTCAGTGCACACAAGAATTCAATCAAACATACTACAATGAGTGTGTTGCTGTTACAAACAATTGCCCCTGGAATACCCTTACCTCCGCAGCCAGTCCTGACCCGTTGGGGAACGTGGTTGAATTCTGTTAATTACTATGCAGAACATTACAGCAAAATAATGGATAATTGATGCATTGGATAGCACAGATATTTCCGCTGTTGCAGCTGTAAAATCATTGCCTTCTGAACAGCTATTGGAAGATATTTTGTTCATTGATTCTAATTTTAAAATCGTGTCCAAAAGCATCATCCTGTTAGAATCGTCTAAACTACAACTCTCAGAAGCCTTTATTATAGTAGATACATCTCACAAACCGTTATCCAAAATAACAATTCACTAATTTCAGAAAAAGTGAAATGTGAGTTGAGAAACATTATTGCTAAAAATTCTGCCTATTCACAACTTCGTATTATAAATGACTATCAGGTCACGACAAGACGTCTGAAGTTGGTGTACTAATAAGTAGTGACTTTCCGTTCTTCAAATATGCACGTATTACATTGTGTGATGTTGAACGTACATTTCCCAATATAAAAAAAAGTTTAAGTGACCATCGGAGGAGATTACTTTGCAGACGCTCAAAATGTACGTAACTCTTCATTGCAATGCACATATTCAAGAATGATGCATCTTACATTACATTTTAAGAGTTAATATATCTCACTATGAAATAATTGCGTATTTACATGTTTAGACATTTCCTAATTCAATGATCATTCATTATATTTCTTGAATGCAGGATACAGGTTTTATTGTAACCGCAGTATACTGCTCAGTGTTTACATCAGAGGCATACTCAATAATTTGCACGCCCCCTTCTCATACAGTCTATACCGCGTGCGCAGTAAACCTTGCGATTCTCGTGGCAATTCCACGAAGTCTAGTGATCACAAAAGAGGAGTTCATCTCATCACTATTTATTGCAAATTTTGACAACAATAAAAGCAATGCTTGATATCAATCTAGCAGCCGATGTTTACTTTTTATTCATTCACGTACTATTGCGTCACTTGTGAAACAAAGATGCTTGGTTAACGATTCAATAACTAATGGCCCGTTAAATCTCTCTTCTGCAACCCGACAATCCACTAACTTCAAAGATCCACTAACTAATGGAGGAATACATTATTTAAAGGTTTATTTTCTTGCAACCCAGCATCAGAAACACTGACTACACAACAACTGCAGCATAGCTTTTAACGTTGCGTAACAATCACGATAGTGGGTTAGAATCCCACGTAATATTCCGTATTATGGTGGAAGTTCGGCGATGTACTTCTCAGCTTGTGTCCCTTTAATAAATATCAAATCCGAAAAAGTAAGAGAACTATAAAATTAAAAAAAAAACATTACTTTCTTCATAGAGTACTTATATTACAATTTCATATCCCAATATTGCCATTTGGTATTACAATGAACACTCATGTATTATGTTTTATTTCCAGGCATGCATTTTTAACGACCTGCTTTGCTGTCAGAGTACTATCAAACATCAATGACACTATTTGTTCGGAGAAAAATACTCTCGTAAATTATTGCAGACCGCACAGAATAAACAACAAAACCAGTTCAAAGTTGTACACTTGATAATTGTATGCATCGAAACACGCTGCATTGTTGGCTGAAAGTCATTAGCACGGTAATGTACTCCACTAACAATAAACGTACATAATTCAGTTTGTTATGGGCACGCCATAGTATATATTATTTACTTATACATACATGTTATGTTTACATTCATTAGCTTTGAGAGTTACACTAGAATAGTTTACATTAAACTTCAGGGATTCATAAATAACTTCTCAGCTACCTGATGTCCGCCAAGTCAACTAAAATAATTATAATATCCCAAAGAAACATAAATAAGTGTTACATATATAGAAAGTAGTGTTACTAGTACGGAATACCTATTACGTGTAATAAAATTACAAATCATTTCCCAAATTTGAAATACTTTAAAATCGAATCTTTTAAAAAAGAAATTTATAAAATTAATCACGATATATAATATTAACAAATGTGTGTATTTCAGGTTTTGGGTAGTAAATTTGTGGGATGAGTATTACATTGGTTGAAGTGATCCTTCAGACTTTATCGTTTAATTGCAAACAGTGAGCTGTCAAAGAGCAAACTGATGTTCGACTAATTGGACACAGACTATTCACACATAATCAGTTTCAATATTAATGTTAAATCTTCTGAAATAACTCCCAAACTTCCTATGATTGATGTGGTAACATGATCAAGAGTTAAGTTTTTACACTTCAACGTATCACGTCGTGGGAAATAAAAGACATTTTGTTGAAATTCCTGCTGAATATAATATTGACCTCTATGTATTCTCGCCCTTAGCCGAACGGCTACAGAATCCGCTTTCAATGGTAAAAACTCGGCTTTAAATCCCGGATATAATCGAAGTGGAATTTTTCCTGACAAATTTCTTCGTGCTAAGTTCTCGCAGGGTATTGCCGTTTCCCCTACCAGCATTCCACTATTGTTCCATTATCATCATGCGTTATAATATAGTTTACCTTCAATGGTGCAATGAGGTTTCGCCTACGTCGACATGAAGAACCACAACTTCAATGCGTTACTCGAAAAAGGGATACTTGGGCGATTTCCAAAAATTCAAATGTTCGGCATTCAGTTATATGGGCCTGTACACTCGCTATGAAATAGTTTATTACATTTAAATTGTACACATTGCAGTATTACTAAATTTAATATGATTTCTATAGGGAAATCTCTTTCTTGCCTTGAAAAAAATATATTTGTCAAGATCACTATAGGTAGATTTTGAAACGGGACAAGAACATTTTAGTAGAGGAGAGCGAATTGTTTTATAATTTTTCAGCCATCATTTCCAGAAAAGTTTATGTTCGAAATAAAACAAATTCCTAAATTAAAATAATTAAACTATTGCACATAGAGGCCTATATTTGAGTCTAATAGATTTAGCCGTCTGTTGACTAAGTTGATTTTCTTATCTCGTGAATTATATGAAGAAGAAAGATGGAGTACTCCCGTTTATGATTATTATTATTATTATTATTATTATTATTATTATTATTATTCATAATGGCCTGTTACGATCGCCCTTCTTCGTTTGAGCGAACGGTACAAAAGATCTTGTTCCTAATGGGCGGTAATTTAATGTTTGGCGTGGTATCCTTATTCTAGACATCTTGAGTATATGAGATTTGTATTCTGTCTATAATTTTGTAATTTTGAATTTTATCTAAAATTGGGTCAATACTGAAATTTTTTTCCAAAATATCCTAATTTTTCTTCTTGTCTAATCTGGTATAGCCAGTGGTTCTTCTTAAAAAAAATTAATTTCATTGGCAATGATACGGTGTTTATCACATTTAAGTATGATCAAAGCTCTGCTCATTGTTGTTATTATTATTATTATTATTGTTCACCGCTGTGGAGTAACGGTTAGCATGTCTCACCGTGAAACAAGCGGGCCCGGGTTCAAATCCTGGTTGGAACAAGTTACCTGGTTGAGGTTTTTTTTCCTGAGTTTTCCCTCAATCCATTAGGAGCGGGTAAATTTCGGCACTGGACCCCGAACTCATTTCTCTGGCATTATCGCTCTCAACTCACTCAGACGCTATACAATCATGGCAGTTGATGAAGCGTCGTAAAATAGACCAAATAAAAATTTATTATTATTATTATTATTATTATTACTACTACTACTACTACTACTACCACCATATTGCAATTGCATTGCTCTGAAATAAATATACGAAGGAGAAATTTTGCTGACTATAACAAGACAATATATGCAATGAACTTACCGACTTCACGTAACCTGAGTCCTTCCACGTGCCGATTTGATGTCTTTTAAATTGTTATAGTTCAGGGAAACAGCCTACAGGGTATAAACACACTAATGGCCGATTTGTCCAAGTATTGTTAGAACACTTAACGACTGTTAAACCTTCAACAGTGGGTTAAATACATTTTTTCCATTTGTTCAACACCAGTTTGGCTTAACAGATTCTTAACCGTTTGTTAACTTTAAATGTAGGATTTCAGGCCGTTAACTCATTTAACAAACAGTTAAACATGGTGGATAACACCACAGCTGTTCAGACAAAAGTTGTCAAATAACATGTTATGATTCTCTTTGAGGAATGTTTACAGTAAGGGCCGGTTTCACCAAGCTTCAGTAAATCAGTCCAAATGAAACATTAACTAGTCCTGAAGATTAAAATATTTGCACGAGTACGTTCATATGTACACTGTTTCCGTAGACTTCAAGCCGAGCAGCTATATATATGCCTCGTCGCGCTGATTACGCCATGGCTCTCCGATAGAGCAGTGAGTAACGAGTTGGCTTGCCATCCTTGGGGCCTGTGTTCGATTCTCGGCGATAACTTTTTTTTTAACGTAACTAATTTTTATACATGTTACCTTTCTTCATTTTTTTTAATTTTGTGTAGTGGAACGAATTATTTCGCAACTCTGGCTCCACTAGGAGAATTTAAAAAAACTCTTGGGAGATGAATTTTCTTCCCGAAATAAAACAAAGATAAACAAATTAAAGAAAAATAAAAGAAATACACATGCGGATCTAATACATTGTCCACATGCCACCGGCGTCTATCACTGCCTGGCATTTTCGGGGCATTGAGTCCACCAGATCGCGGAAATAGTTCTGGTCCTTAGCGAAATCTTCCCAGGTAGCCAGAACTTGATCCCAGAACTGATCTGGATTTTGAGGTGGGATGTCTCGATATTTGTCAATCCTCCTCTTTTTCATGCTTTTCCGTGAACCGTCTTTGAACGTTTATGGCGGTGTGCGCGAGGTGATTATCCTGCTGGGAAATTAAATTTCCATCGGAAAGAAAACGATTATAAATTCCAAGAATCCAGCTCTTTCGCTTCTGTTTTAAAGCCAGTGCAAACATATCTTATCGCTAGCTATAATATAATTCTAATAAAGGAAAGTTAATATACCAATTAAGTTTTGTTATGTTTGAATGCACATTATGTATTAATTTACTAATATTTCTTAGGTATCGGTATGTAGTTATAATAATCACTTTCATGTCTTAAATTAAAACTCAGTTGTATGTTACCTAGTTGACTAGTTTCAGCTTTGTCTCAGCCGTTTTTATGATATTCTAACCTATGATCAGTTTCTTCTAAAATTTTGAGTACCGGTACCACGATCTTCGTGACGCGGTATCTTTTGTGAATTTTTTTGTAATTCAAATTTTCAAAATGATCGGTTTTTAAATGGTTACCATTATCTCCATTTGACTCTTAATTTTCGAGCAGTTCCAGATATAACAATTCTGCGTCGAAACGTTCCGGCATTTTATATTGCAACTAATGAATAATTAAAAATTTAAAGACGGAAATTTCTATCACTAAATTTAATGAAAGTTTTACTGGTTCGTTAGGCTAAAGACGCTTGGTGAGATATAAAAATGATTTAATGAACCAGTAAATAAATTAATGAATCACTGAAACCTTAATGAAGCTTTGTGAAACCGGCCATAAGATTGGTAATATAATTTAAAAGATATTTTGGAATATTAATATAGGGAAGATAATCTTTATAAGTCAACTGATTATCATACTGATGCTTATTTCGATACTGAGCTATTATCCATTTAATACTGAGGAAATGTGCGATCTCAATGTGGCCAGAATTCTCCTCGGGGTTTTGTGTACAGTTGATTACACACACATTTGTGTAATTATTCTCACCTGGTGGTCATAATGCTGAGATTTTTCTAAAGAGAAATTCATATTTAGCATTATAAAATATAACCATACTTATAATAATAATAATTATTATTATTCAATAGTAGTCAATGCAACTTTCATTTATCAACTCTCTGTACTGTATGAATCATGGCTACTGTAACAGGTTACGATTTTACACATGTTTTATGACTTACTCTACAGTACAGAATTTAAATAATAATATCAGCCAATAAGAAGTTGTCGTATATATGCAAAATCATTACCAACTGCTGTTGAGTAGTTAGAATAGTATTAACGACAGTTAAAGTTAAGTGTTGGTTATTTTAAACAAAATTATATTGAAAAAATGAAAAACATCTTAACAAAACGTTAAAAATAAACCAGCTGTTACTTTAACATTTGTTAACCCAAATTAAACATTACTTGGAAAAACTGGCCATAAGAGAGGAAGACAGAGTTTCACTAACACTGTACTACATAATACTACACAACAAATAAGAATACTAATAGTAACATTTAATATTTTTCCAATCAATCCATTCCTTGCGATCGTGTTGCCAGTCGCATAATGCTGTACAGTAAGTGTGACGAGCAGCCACAACATGGCTGCGGGCGTTGAGTTCAGTGCTGGTGATCATCAGCATATATATTTCTTGTCATGCTGTGGCTCCAATTTCCAGACCGATGGTTCAGAAAGCAACTCGGAATATGCGCGTATATGAGGGTGGTAGTATAAAAAAGAACAGGGACTGGTCCAGAGGGGTGAGTGAAGGGTGTAATAATACTGGCGTGTTGTTACGACAGGATTTTGACCGGGTTGTTCGGAACATAGAGTTTAATGACAAAGCCGTACAGTTCGACCAACATAACAAATAAAAAATCCGATATATCTCCCTCGCTCGTATATCTACAGTCCCTACAGAAAGTGTCATCAATAATGCCATTTGTCCTGGAATTTATGGTGTTCACATCCCCTTTATATATAAAGTGTAATTAAGGATTAGAGGACGAGCAGAATTACTCTGCAAGTTGTAAGATTTCAGATATTCATGTCCCTTGTTTTTCTATGGTTTTCAGTTATTTAGGTCCTTTATGTTTGAAGAGATTACAATATTTCGTGAGGTTTATGGATGTCGGTTTGAATCCTACTTTTTGAATATCTAACGTGAGTAAATCGTTTATGGTTTTATGGAATATATAGAATAAAATGTTTTATTTTCGCTGGCAGAGTTAAGGCCATAACGCCTTCTCTTCCATTCAACCAGCCTTAATCAATACAACAGTTTCATACATATTTAAATTATGAATATTTACAATACACTTAAAAGATTATCCACCAATATTCTTCAGTTAAGTTTCAACGACTAATACATGCTTATTTAAATTGAAATTAAACGTATAAGAAAAATTAATAACTTAATTTATGAGCTAATTTAATTCAATTCAGTCTATATGCAATATGTAAAGAATTATAATTAAGTTGAGATGGCTAGTTTCGGCCAAATTCGAAATTTAATTTTGTGAGTTATTGTAAAAATTGGTTACGAACGATTAAAAATTTCCTATATCCTCCGCTATTTTTCAAATTAATTTATCAAGAATACATTAAAGACTTCATCCCGTAAGGAAACTTCTTGACATGACATTTTGCTTCCGAGGAACAGAAATTTTAAATTTATTTATTCTATATCTAACGTGACTGACATTGTTGTTTTCACTACTATTCTTTATATCATAGCCAATTGTACATAATATTTAGTTGAACTAACCATGGACAACAATCGGCTTTGAATCAAACAATAACAAATGAGCCTAATATTTAATTTCAATTAAAAATTATTTACGGGTGCCAGACATGGGGTCCGTCTAGGAAGCAATATGCAGCGAACCAAAATAGCCAGAGAAAGATGCAGAGGAAAATATTAGGTGTCACGCTAAAGGACAAGCTCCTTAATGACAGTCTACAAAAACTGGCCAACACATCCGATGCAGCAGAACGTGCTATGATGACGAAGTGGAAGTGGAGGGGGGGCACGTGACGAGAATGGAACACTCAAGATGCACGCACGCGACCAAAATGTGGGACCCATACATCGGAAGAAGGAACCAGGGAAGACCACGACTCAGATGGGCGGATATGTTTGTGAAGATGACGGACAATAGTGGTCAAGAAAAGCAAGGGATAGATCTCAGCGGAAAGAACTAGGACTAATACGAACTAGAAATGGTTAGGAATGCTACAGTGTATAGTGTTAATAGCTTACAATGACAATTACTGCTATATAGTATACATTAGTTTTAAAGCTATACAGACCGACAAAGTGAAATCTCGCCTGGAATGGCTCACCAGGCGAGTAATAACGAGCTATCCCTTTTATAGGAGGCATTTGCCCTTCAAGGGACATAATGGCTAAATTCATTCATTCATTCGTAGTGGAAAAAAATATTGTATGCAACACGGAACTTCATATTATCAAAGTTTTATTGTTAAAGCCGTCAAACTTATCAAATTACACAATGATAAACACAAATATACAATTATTTACATGTGGTATGAAGTTTTTCGGTTCAAAGAACCATCATCAGATCTCTCACAGACATCAGAAACAACTTATAATGTAAACAAACAAAGGTTTTTAAATGTGAAGTATAACTGAATAATTTGATCGCTTGTAACGATGCATATCAAATTTTAACAAACTTATTTCTGTATATATATATATATATATATATATACAGAAATAAGTTTGTTAAAATTTGATTAATCGGTCAAATATGTGAACTAAAACTACATAAGAGGTGGCAATAAGACGAAATCTATATGGCTAAAATATGTATAACAGAAGAAATATCAAGACTGCATTTCAGGATGCCAAGACGATGTGCTGGTACAAATTGATGAACGGAAGTAGATATACAGCTTCATATGTAGATAAAGAAGACGTAACGTTCGAAACATGTGAGGTCTTGTTTATCACTATGTAATTAGATAAGTTTGACGGTTTTAACAATAAGACTTTGATAACTTGTACGGCTTATCGGACCCAATATGGTTTTTAAATTTACGAGATTTCATGGATTTTATTCACTCCTGGAAGCCTCAGGAGATAAACTTTCCACTCATGAATAAAATCTTACTCAAGTCTCTTGTCACATAAATTACGTTTACTGCAATAGTGAAAGCGAAAGTTTCTTTATTGTTTGGTAGCACTGAAAATGGTTTAACTTATTTAAGTTTTAGATTGTACACACGGAATAACGAGTAATACCATTGGTAACATGATGTGCTACTGGATTGTTATGAAATATGTAAAACGTATAATGAAATGCATGTGTTATTGTCACAACACCCACAATTTATTGTGTATTTTGTGCGATGTATTGTACACATTTATATTCAAACTTCATACTTCATAGGGCATTCGAAAAGTAATGGCAACATAGCTACAGTTTCACACTGAATTTATTTGGGCTACTTTTGACATTACATTCTTCAAATCTAGTCTCCTGCTATGTCAACAATACGTTGCCAAATTCTTGGAAGATGGCGGACTCCATCTGCAGCAACATTTCTGGATATCTCTCTCACAGATGTAAACTCTTGATTGAAAGCGAATACTTCGCTTTCTCCCAACTTGCAACAGTTCAGTAAGGTAGGACGTCTCTCCCACAAGCTTCTTGTAATGTTCTAAAGCACTGAGTTGCATGTTTTTCTCTTGCAACTTCGATTTTTGTTCATACCTTTAGGATATGGTCCGGTTTTTAACGGGATTGTCCCTTTCTCAGCCTTTTGTCCTCTGTCCCGAGAAAAGTATGCTCGGGAAATCAAATGTCCCGTTTCTTCTTTTATTTTACTTAATAATCACGTAAAACACTGATTACTATTATACTGTTTCCGTTGGATATCACCGTAATAATTCAATTCGTTAATCGATACCTCAGAGCTTAGATCGATAATGAATAGGTTTTATGGTCTGAAATTTAAAAAAAATTTCATGTTATTGCCAAAATTAACACTGATATTTTAAAAGTGATAAAGATGATCTATGCAGTGAAGTGAATCATGTGAAGAACAAATATGGAGCAAAAATTTAACATTGGAAGGAGTGTGATGTTAAAATTAGAGAGAGATGGACTGAAACATTACAAATTATGAAAGTCAAAGACATTAGTTTTACAAACATAATTCAGATTGTAAGTTTTGTGTTAGGAATACCTGCCACCACTGCATCATCAGAAACAGTGTTTTCATTGATGAATTCAATTTGGTCTGACGAAAGGAATCAGTTTTCAGTTAAAGTCATAAAGGCCAAGTCAATGACAAAATATCATTTCAAAAATGTGTCTTGCATGGACTTCTACAGTTTCCTGAAGGAAAGGGCCAACACTTCTAGAGCAAATTCACTCATCAAAGAAATATGACGTAGTTTAAATAGTTTATTTTCAGGGAGAATGTAAAAAAAGTTAAAAGGTAATATGAGGCAAAAAAAAAATTGTTATGAAACAACTTCAGAATACAGTGACATGGATATGATGTAAATATTAACCTGAAGTGTTTTAAACAGATAAGCTAACCTAATCAATCCAGACTAGTTGCAATATAAATAATTGTCAACAATGACTAAAGCAAAGTATCCATGGTACTCTATTATGTGCTTGCATAATTACTATAGCCAAGTTATTGTAAACAGTATAGTATTACTTTAAAATAAATAAAACTGAACCTTATTGCTCACTGACATTATATATGAACACAAGTAAAAATGAATTTTAGATATAATGTTGATTCATGTCAACTTTAATAAGTGTCCCGTTTTTTTATTTTGGAAATCTGGTCACTCTACTTTAGGACTGTATTGTTTACTACAAATCAGTAACAGCCACTGTATTTAATAAAAATTGGCTACTTCGAGACTTTTAATATTGTAAATTTATGAAACAATCACTGCTCTATTACGTAGTACAAGATTTCAATGGTCACCGCTAGGAGCACCGATTTACAGCATTGTTGTCATTACTAATTATCCAATGCCCTAGTATTAAGAGTTAGGTTTAAATTAAATTTTATTCGCAGTATTTATCACAATGAAACCTTACATGATGATGTCAAAATTTTCTCTAGGGGGACAAGACTAACTGTAGTAACTTTCGAGGAATATCACTTTTGTTGACGTCGTACAAAATTTTGTCCACTATCCTTTTGAGAAGATTAACTCCATATGTAGATGAAATTATTGGGGATCATCAGTGTGGTTATAGGCGTAATAGATCGACTATTGATCAGATATTTTGTATTCGACAGATAATGGAGAAAAAATGGGAGTATAAGGATACAGTGCATCAGTTATTCATAGATTTCAAAACGGCATATGACTCGGTTAAGAGAGAAGTTTTATATGATATTCTTATTGAATTTGGTATTCCCAAGAAACGATTTCGATTAATTAAAATGTGTCTCAGTGAAACGTACAGCAGAGTTCGTATAGGTCAGTTTCTGTCAGATGCGTTTCCAATTCATTGTGGCCTAAAGCAAGGAGATGCACTATCACCTTTACTTTTTAACTTTGCTCTAGAGTATGCCATTAGGAAAATCCAGGATAACAGGGATGGTTTGGAATTGAACGGGTTACATCAGCTGCTTGTCTATGCGGATGACGTGAATATGTTAGGAGAAAATCCACAAACGAGTAGGGAAAACACGGGAATTTTACTGGAAGCAAGTAAAGAGATAGGTTTGGAAGTAAATCCCGAAAAGACAAAGTATATGATTATGTCTCGTGACCAGAATATTGTACGAAATGGAAATATAAAAATTGGAAGAGGTGGAAAAATTCAAGTACCTGGGAGCAACAGTAACAAATATGAATGATACTCGGGAGGAAATTAAACACAGAATAAATATGGGAAATGCCTGTCATTATTCGGTTGAGAAGCTTTTATCATTCAGACTGCTGTCAAAAAATCTGAAAGTTAGAATTCATAAAACAGTTATATTACCGGTTGTTCTTTATGGTTGTGAAACTTAGACTCTCACTTTGAGAGAGAACCATACGTTAAGGGTGTTTGAGAATAAGGTTCTTAGGAAAATATTTGGGGCTAAGAGGGATGAAGTTACAGGAGAATGGAGTAAGTTACACAACACAGAACTGCGCGCATTGTATTCTTCACCTGACATAATTAGGAACATTAAATCCACACGTCTGAGATGGGGAGGGCATGTAGCACGTATGGGCGAATCCAGAAATGCATATAGAGTGTTAGTTGGGAGGCCGGAGGGAAAAAGACCTTTAGGGAGGCCGAGACGTAGATGGGAAGATAATATTAAAATAGATTTGAGGGAGGTGGGATATGATAATAGAGAATGGATTAATCTTGCTCAGGAGAGGGACCAATGGCGGGCTTATGTGAGGGCGGCAATGAACCTCCGGGTTCCTTAAAAGCCAGTAAGTAAGTAAGTAAGTATTAATATTTTCGAATTTAAAGTTTAGAAACTGCCGTGGTACAAAATGCAAGGCTTCGAGAATGTACTGAGAACGTATGTGTACAAAGACATTCAAACAAAGCATATTTTGTAGCAGAATAAAACATTAAAAAAAAAAGAGAGAAACAAACATACATGGTTAACTCGTATTACATACATAAAAAATACAAGTGTTACAAATCTTTTGTTCATGTGACATACACAGCACAAAATTAGAATTGAAAATATTTATCTAATGCTAAATGAAACATATTCTTATATGCGTGCAGCAGCATCTGTATTTGTTTTGTTATTACTCGCTCCTCATGAATACCAGTGATTCTCCTTTTGAAAAGCCATGGTGAATGGCGCCAATATTGGCACAGTGTCTGAACACACACAAGCGGACATGGCCTGTGTCAACATCAACTTTAACAAAAGGACGCCCGTGTTGCAACATAACTCTGCAGTTTATTGCTTTTAAAGCCGTCCGCTAGAGTGTGCCACCGTGCGTACGAATACCCATAGCCTCATTTAATAACATCCCCCGCTCATGGATTCATGCTACCACAATATTCGGATCAGAAACTTATCTTCTGCATATCACCCAACATTCACTGCGAGTAATTCTTGTAGAAAAAATTGTGGAAATGTTGAAAATAGCGTTTTCTGCTCGATGAACTCCCTTTATGATTTATTTCTTCTCCTACGTTTCAGGGATATTGCTGCTTCTCTTCTGAATAAACATGTAAAGACTCTCCTACGAATGACGTCTGCTGTGTTTGTTGTAATGCCAACGGGAATTAGAAGAGATACAAAAAAATCGTTAGCGTGAAATGTCAATTTGACAAAATTGAGACTTATTTCCAGGTCGCTTTATCTCTAAGGACTGTAGCAACAAAATAAAGACCCTCTTTAAAGCAGCGCTCTTCTGTGCAATTCCCTCCATCGTAAATTAGATGCGATATTCGTTACATTACAATCTTCACACACAAGAAACCATATACAGAATTTAATGCTTAAAGTGCAGGTACTACTACATGTAGACGCCGAATAAATATTCAGACAGAATGACAGTCCTATCATACGTAAATTATCTAAGAGTGTTAGTTGGGAGACCGGAGGGAAATAGACCTTTGAGAAGGCCGAGACGTATATGGGAGGATAATATTAAAATGGATTTGAAGGAAGTGGGATATGATGATAGAGAGTGGATTAATCTTGCACAGGTTAGGGACCGATGGCGGACTTATGTGAGAGCGGCAATGAACCTTCTAGTTGCTTAATAGTACATTATGCAACGAGCCTATAATGGTAGTAATTAAGACGCGAGTATGTTTATGAAACGAGCGCAAGCGAGTTTCATAATTTTCACACGAGCGTCTTAATTACCATTATAGGCAAGTTTCATACGACTTTTTATGCTCGACCATATTTATAACTTGAAATTATTATAAGTATTCATGTTATTCTTATCTGACTGGGAAGCGGAACTGACCTTGTGCAATATCTCGTAAATTGTGAGATGTGCGCAGACGCGAAAGTATTGATTTTTTACGAGAAAAAACTGCCATTGACCTTGATATAATCTAGAGAGTAAAATAAACATTAATCTTGATATAACCTTGAAATTGATTTAGACATTGAAAAACGAGATGACAAATTGAATTTATTTGAATATTATTTACAATTAACGCTAATTATTATAGTAACAGAACATAACCTTCTGCGACAGTATTAGATTTCCAGCCTCCGTGACGTTTCGCTAGTTGTCTTTCGATTGCATATCCGAGAATAATCGATACTTGCGCTTTCATATTGCTACAATGGTGTTTTCTGATTGGTGGAACACTTGAACTTTAATGAATAGGTGTACTTTAATGAGGTCCATTAAAGAGCTGCTACCAGGTGTATAATTACTACATTTCGGCATGGTCGAGCATAAAAGCCATTTGTAAGTAAGTAATGAAAGATCATTACATTTTATGCCCGGAACTTTATTATGTACCTAGGTTAAAGTTTGGCAATACAGTGATACGAATATATTGTGATAGTTCTGTTTGAGAATTTATTACAATTGTACTGAGCGAAGAAGGACCGGTATTGTGCAGCAACTTGTTCATGAATATTCCCTTAATACGTTGAAAAAAACCGATCCTCCTCTCGCTCAGTAAAATTGTAATACATTCTCAAAAAGAACCATCACAGTATTATTCGTATCACAGTATTACCAACCTTTACGCTAACGAATCTTCCCCTGAGTACGAGATAACTATCTTTCATGGAAGTGGTAGAATTTTGTATATTTACAATTTCTTTGTATTATATTTTCCTGGCAATAAACTTTAGCACTGTTCCGAGCCTCGATTCAAGGCAACACATTACATGACTCTGATAAAGGGATGACAATTGAATTAAGATTTCTTGGTCTAATTTTATTCTTAATTGTATCACATTCTGCAGGAAGGAATAAGCCCACATTCAAATTTAATGTACCTATCAATAATGAAATAATTCGAAGGATACATATTTTGAAGAAACATAGTGCTATAATATGCTTGTGGTTAAAGCAATAATAATAATAATAATAATAATAATTATTATTATTATTATTATTATTATAATAGCAATAATAATAATAGCAATAATAATAATAGCAATAATAATCATAATAATAATTTATTTATTTACTCTGGCAGAGCTAAGGCCAATAGACCTTCTCTTCCGCCCAGCCAGACTAATTCTACTTGAATACAATTGGTTACATAGTCATTACATTAACATCTAGGCCATAAAACAACATGGAAATAAATAATGAAAGTTGAATAAGTAATGTTAGTGAGACAATAATAAACAATGTTAAAAATACTAGTGAGAATGAGTTAATTTAAATATTTATTCTGTGATATACTGTATATAACCATTAAACATTTATTTGTGAATTTATTACACACGTTTAAATTTAAAGTGCATTTTTTCTCAGTCTTAGGTATCATGTGGGTTGGTTTCTTGCTGCAAAATGTGGTCCAATTAGGCGTCTGTAGGTCACAATAAATTATCATCTTTTTCATCATAATTTGGGACGTAAATTATATAGAATATCTAATATTTAAAAGGTACCGGTAGGAATAAAACAGCTTTGAAAATAAGAATTTGGTGTTTTCACTGGTTTATCATTACTACATACAGCAATACATACTTCAAAATTTAGTAATTTAAAGTTGTAACTATTTATTTATTACCTGTGTTTTACATTGTTTGCTAACAGCTCTTGTTCACAAGGTTGATCGTTGCATTTCTCCTAACGCTGCAATACCAACACAGCGTTAATATATCGTGAGCGTTGCTGTAGAAACAGAGAGAGATAACTCTTTCGGTACATACACACAAGCTCTGTAGTTGAAATCTTTATTTCCATTTTTTTTACTTCTCCAAGTAAAAAGAACTGTACCAAATGTTCGCCGTAGCCGGAAAGAAAGATTTATTTAACAAATGGACGGTAGGAGCTGCTATCATGCTATAAACAATGCGCCACATCGTGCTCACGGCAAAGAAAATTCAGATAAATCTGCAAGCAGACACTATGTGCCTGGAAAGCGAAAAGATCTCCTTATGAATTAATTTTATCTTTCAGAATACGTTGCAACATATATTTCATTCCAGTATTACATTGCTACATATGAAATTAATCGTTGGTGCACAACCCGTACGGACATGTAACGAATAAAAATTATGCAATAGAATCTGAACAAAACCGCCCTACCTCAGTTGAAGTTCACTCTGGTTTCGTTCTTTTCTCCAAAGAAAAGCATTAAATGCAGTTCTCAGTGCAGAAGGATTTCGGTCCACTCTCTTCATGATACGATGCAATGAAATAATTTGGAGTATGTCATTCAGTGCATTAACATCCGTAACAGTCAGAATTGAGTTAAAATTTGATATGGATTTAGGCTACACAAAATACATTATGATGGTGATACTGGGATAAATAGAATTATTACACAAATGGATATTAATGATGATTATTATTATAATAAGTAATACAGGAGGAATTCGTATCGTTTTCCCCGTGCTATTGCGGCATCTTCTCCGACTTTCAGGTCATGCAGCTAGTCTAGACGTAAAATTACAGGCGTAACTAAAGTGAAGAATAATGCCCGGTTTCTCGAATCTGACAATGACACATCTATCCTATAACGTTATGAAATTGATTTTAATTCTGACAAGCAGCAACCAGTTCTGATGATGACCGAAAGCAGGCCGAAACATGTTAACAAGGTAACAAAAATTTAGCACGTGAAAGTCATATAATACGTTTTCCAAATTAATTTTATTCATAGATATTGAATACGAAAGAATTCACCTAACTGCTTAAGAAAGATCGCTACACAGTGAGATGAACAACATGTATGAAACTATATTTTAGATTATCAGCAATTATTTAAATGCATAGGCCTATTTCGGCAAAAAGTATGTAAATCGAATTTTGCAACTTTTTTCCATACTCAGTTTAATGAGAACGTAAAATCGAATTAATTGAATTTGTAACAAGAAATGTTAAAATTATTCTTCAAGGTCTGTTAAAGATAATTTATTTTCATGGTAACTATATTTTTAAATTGTTTATATATTGTTACAGCATACTTATTTAGGAATAGGATCCGAGTGTTGGATCGGAGAGAGAAAAATGCAATGGGAATATGCGGTAGTAAGTTTCATGGCAGACTGAAGTAACCATCAAGAGTGCATCTTAAAAGCTTAAGTGCAAGCAGCTACTTCGCACGCATTGTTCCATAAGAGCAGATGGTGCTTTTCAGCTTTTAGTGCTGCGAGGAAAAAATCGAAGGCAGAGATAGAAGATACCATAGCGTAATGTATTTAGACGACCTCAAAATGCTGTACAGTAGAAGAGAAAAATGAAATCCTCGATTGCTAAGAACTCTAGGTAGCCTCCAGATCACAGAGTCACTTGGAAAGGTGGAAGGACGAATGATAGAATAAATACATTTATAAATATAAAGGTAAAATGATCCCTATTACAAGCATGAAGCCGCACACAGTAGAGAGGAGTTAACGCAATAGTGGAAGAAGGGATGATAACCCTATCTGCTTCTAGCATTATTTCACTCTCTAGGAAACATACCTTGCTACTAGAGATGAACAAAACTACAGTAACTGCCGCTCTCGTTCGCTGTGTTCGTTGTATTTGTCTTTCGAGTCTCGTCTCGTCATTCTCGTGCGCTTCGAGTCTCGCTCATCATTCTCGAAATAGCATTTGGTCGGCGTGGAAAGATTTCGTAACTTTGAATAACATACATCATTGAAATAACATTATGAATGTTTAACTGAGACGAAAAGACAAAACAGAACAGTATCTTAGTTACCAAAATGTTCTGGTTCTATTATATGATATTACCTATGATTATATAAATATAAAATAACAATTCTCAAATAAATTTTCATTTCTAAGAAACATAAAACATAACGTTAATATCTATTTACTTGAGATTGCACACTTGATCTCAAACATATGAAAAGAAAATTCCTAGCCTTTTAATAAGGGCCCAGTAATTAAATAAAGTTTGGGTACCGGATTATTATACAGTGAAAGGTAGAGATGAGGTTTCAAATAGGCTACTTAATTGTTTATACATATATAACAGTTGCCAAAGTAGATAAAAGTAAGTCAGGTATAAACAACTGTAACGATTCAAGGCTGCTTGATGTTCGGGACTTCGGGAGTGATCAATCTCGGCGCCTCGAAACACTGACAAACAGTCTTTACGTCAACGACGCGACATAATACAACATTGTTGTGCGGGTTTTCGGCTTTGCGGGCGCTGTTAGTGTTGCTTTCTCGATCGTTGTTAATCTCTACTTATTACTAATTTATATTAGAGGTTGAATGAACTCAGAGTCATAGTACTCATGTATTATACAGAGTGAACAGTAAATAATACCATTATATTCAAGGGATTATTCTTTGAGATATTTCAAACAAAAAAGTTGAATAAAAATTTGCTCGTTACAGACTAATTCATTACGTCGTTTATCAAATCTTGGTCTGTACACGGGTTAACCTTAAGTAATGTCATTAATTTCAGGGGATTATTCTTTGAGATATTTTTCTTCCTTTTCGAGAAAAAAAATTGTTTTATGTGAAACATATCATAGCGTGTTTTGGGAAAGTTTATTTAGAATTTATTGTTTAGAAATTTGATCAGAACCAATGTAACTTATAGTTCTGCAAAGGAATTTTACAATGTTACATTTGTTCGGATTACATTTATGCACCATTAAAGGACAAAACTAAAATTATTTCAATCATTTAATATCATAATACACTGCTCTCTTAAATTGACTGAGCATATCGGGAATTAAATCAATGGCTTTCACAAAACACGCTATGAAATGATATTGAGAATTGCTATGGTCAGTAATTGTACAGTGATCATTAATTCAATTCTATAATAATACATAAAATCAATAGAACAGTTGTATGATCACGATGAAATGTTTCATATAAAACAATTTTTGTCTCTAAAAGGAAGCAAAAACGATGAAAATTGTATTTAACTTTTATGTTTGAAATGTCTCAAATAATAACCTCCTGAAATTAATGACATCACTTACGTTTCACCCTGTATGCATGCGTATGTATGTATGTATGTATGTATGTATGTATGTATGTATGTATGTATGTATGTATGCATGCATGTATGTATGCATGCATGAATATTGTTATATTTATGGACTGTTGGATATGTATATACGAAATGTATAATCATGAAGCTCCGACTCCTTCGTTCCAAATGTCATAATTAATATCGGTTTTGTTACACTTTTATAAATTAGATATAATAGTAGAAATTTCTGACATAACCAAACTATGGGACTCAATGACCGGTATAGAGAATGTATTTCAATCACGTGAAATTTGTACAAATGAAGTATAAGTATTAATGTACTGAGAAAAAAAGAAAACAAAGATATAAGAACCTCATGCCTACTTTTTTCCTCACATAACGTCTGAGATACATGGCGTATAAGCAACAATACATGTGTAATCAGGAAACTTATTGACAACACCTTTACGAGATACAAATATTTTATAAATAGGTTTAAGCCTATAACAAAGATTTTTTTCACTCTATCTCTGTCCCTGTAATTTGGAAACATTTCATAAACATAGACTATAGCTTTTCCAGGCCGCTATCTAAATTTTTCAGAAGTATTTCTGTCTCAAATTCTATTATAACTTTTATTCACCTGTGAACCGAACGGGCTAGTGGGTTGGTAGAGGGCTGGGCTTGCATTCGGGAGGTCCGGGGTTCGATTCGAGGGCCCGGCAATCCTAACTGAGGTTTTTCATGGTTTCCTCAGTTATTTCCAGGCAAATTCCGGGATTCTACCTCTTGTAAGTCCGGCCATGGACGGCGATCCTTCCCTTAATCCTTTCATATATGTGTGAGTGAATGTTGTGTAATGTCTTAAATGTTTGTGTTGTATCGGAGGTGGCCCTGGCATTGAGCTGATCCCTCATCCGTGTAGGCCCTCCATGTCCTTGCATGTATGTGCTCCAATAGATTAATTCCTCTCCCGACAGGTCGCGGCCATGTAAGGCCAGTGTGGCGTGGGTCATATAAATGAACGTAAAAGAGAGAGGTTAAACTAAGGCAAAGAAAGAAAGATTCGCCTACGAATAAAATGCTCTTTATTTAGTGCATTCGTGCCATGATACATTTTAACTATATACAATAAAATGTATGGAATATATTAGAGTCCAGAATTTCACAATGGATGGAATAAATTCTTTTGTAGTTTGTGGGAATCTCAAAATTGTGTTACTTCTTAACTATTAAGCAGGGTGGAAGTGATACAACTGTGCAGATTTTAAGAGCTTATTCCTTGGATATTGTAGAACAAATATTATAACACCATATTAGTCCCAAATAAATACTTTTCCTAGGAATAAATAATTTTATCCTAAATTTTAACATTGTTTTATGTGATAAGTAATATCCGCAAGTTGCTGATTTTTAATTTTATTATTAGACAAATTATTAAGGAATGATTTATCTCTTTGTAGTTTAAAAAAATGGACTGGTTTCCTGCAAATGAAATAAAAATATTAACGCATATCGTTATTTCCAGCCATCAGAAAGTCTGTGAACCAAACTGCGGTAACAAAGTGGCGAAATGCTACTGTTCAGACCGATTGCGTAGGTGAGTCGGCGTTGCCCTTTTGCCAAACTACGCAGATTTCCAGTCTAATTTTCTAATTGACCATGCAATTAATTAAAAAACATATAATAGGCTTATTGTTTATTTTAATATATTCTATTTTCCTCTTCAATGTGAACAGTTATATCACTTCCACCCTGTATGTGATAAACACACACTACAATTGTCGTGACGGTTTCAACTGCAATTACCATTCTTGTATTATTTCATACGAAAAGAAATAATTATTTAACGCAAAATAAATAGATAAACTCACACCTCATAGGCTTAAAAGAACATTATTCGAAAAATCAGGAAATAATTGAAAAAATGTAACAGTTTAAAGTTGTTATTACTATTACGATGCTCAATTGTGATCGGAAATTTATAGCCTAGGCAACAAATTTATAGAAAACTGATGCAGAAAAACGTTGTTTTGTAATGTGTTTGTTATATTCTACATGATCGCCGAAGAAATAAAGAAACACCAGATCACTATTGTAATACAAACGTTTCATACAGAATTACAGAATTCAAATTACATGTACAACTACAAATACAGAAAAAAAAAGGATATCGGGACGCCACAAAAAGCTCATGAACAGAACAGTTTTCAACGAATTTAAACTTTACAAAGGCGGAACATGCGAGGGAAAATGAGACGTGCAAATGATAATCATTACAACGAAAAAAAAAAAAAATCTCTTTTTTTTGCAAGGTAGTACTAACAACTGAACAACGTATTTTGGCATCAAAAGTGCCTATATAGCTGATTTCTCTAGGCATGTCTCTCTATACACTGCAAACATTCTGCGATGGATTTCACTAGGTGTAAGCTACGCCTTCTGCAGTCAGAAAAGAATTACAGCACGATGTGCACTTTTGAACGCTTCCATGCTGCACGAATCGCTTTCCTTTCAATTATTCGTAGCAACAATAACATGTAAGCAAACCACGCTTACCAATAGTGTCTGTAACCATAACTGAGGAGCAGACATGAAAAAAGATATATGTGCCTCCGAGGTCAAATTTTGTTTTTGTCACGGAATGTGATATATGTAGTAGCGCCAATGTCATAGTAATGGATATATGTGCCAAACATCTTTCCATATAGTCAAACGAGTGCATCCTAGATGACAATAGATATAAGTCCCGTAGTATAGACCTGATGAACGATATAAGTGCCACCTAGCGTGTGTTCTGTGGAAGATTACTCGCTGTGATGATCTGCAGTGAATGTAGCGGTTTTGCAGCATTTATCATGGATAGTAACAGCCACTAACTATAAAAGTATCTAAGGCAAAGAAGTGTGTAGAAAATAGGAAACTACGGCAGCAAGGGAAGCCATACACAACTGCTAAGGGAGAGGGTTTGTAAAGCCATGGTTCCTGACGAGATGCAGGACATTGTTAGATCGGCCAGAATTAAAAAAACCAGTCAAAGTGATTGCAATGAAATCTGAATACTTCTTGGATGTGGCTTCAGAAACTGATAGGGCTCTAAATACGTTAACATTGCGCATTACTCAAGTATCGTGGATTCGAGTTGCTTGTGATCATCCAAAATTGGTCCTTACCAGGAATAACTTGAGTGATTCTGAACAGTGGAAGACATGTCAGGTTCTAAGAAGAGGACGAACACTGCAGTCTATTAAAAATCTGGAGAAGAACTCTTTAAAGGCAGAGAAGCAGAAAGACCTTCCGGCAATGATAGATTTCATGGACACTAAGTACCATGGTTTTTATAAGGACCTGTGCCAGTAAGAAAAACAAACAGTTTATCGTGCTTACAAACCAAATTGTTAGAGTTCTACCTTTTAATATTCAGAAATCACTCGACTGTTTGTACAGTTTTCAAGAAATTATACCTGGCATTTATATCGTTGTCAGACTTTGATAATGTGGGAGTCAGTTACACTACGTAATATTGTCAGTAATGGGTTGTTTCATAGCTCAATAGCTATGTTTGCAGGGAACCATTTCGTCGAATGTTCTACGACCACCACCATGTTTCTTCAACACCGATCCTGTAGCTAACAATGTATCGTGCCACTTCTTAATGCTTTTAGCAGTTGGAGCATCATGGTTAAACACTCACCGATACTTCCTTTGAACTCTAGCAATTGATTTAAACTCCGCATACCACAACAGAGTTTGCGCTTTCAACTGCGGTGTCGCCATTTTGACAATCGATACAATCTACGAAAAGAAACCGTGTCTGCGCACCATCTACCGACAAGATTTGAAACTTTCTTAGTTTTCCTTTCATATAAATGTTACCGTAAGGTTCTATCTTCAAACGTTCACCAGTCACATACAATTGAAATTAGATACATTCGAGCGGTCCACCCTGTACTATAAACATTGTTTAATGCAAAGTATAAATTTCATAAACCTGTGACATAGAAATGCTTCAGTAGGGCCTATATGTCATTTGCTAAAGTAGGCAGTCGTCATGTCTTAAGAAAATACAAAACAATTATATATATATATATATATATATATATATATATATATAAACTGGAAAGTACATATATTAAGGAGATGAATGAAGACAGATTCCCAAAGAAATACTGAACTACAGACCGGAAGGAAGGAGGAATGTCGGAAGACCCCTCAATAGATGGGAGGACAATTTCCAAGAGGAAGGAACAGGCCATCAGGGCTAAACCTTGAAGATGATGATGATTATGATGGTGATATATATCATCGCTTTGGTAGTGAATGGTTCTATTCCACAGTGAGAAAGTTTCGAGATAAAGCGATTTGAAATTTTTGTGCAATCAGAAAAACTACATTATTTAACATTGTGAGAGTAAATTCGAAATTGAAATGGATTTTATGCTCTCATACAATTAAGAAGAATGTTATACCATGTTTCATTTAATTAAAATATATTAATATCAAATTTATATTTTATAATGTGGCTTAGAACCTTTCACCATATCTATTAATGAGGAATTATCTAACTTAAAATGATGAAAGGACATAACCCAAATCTGATAATATCAAACAAAAGTATTGTAGATGATGCTAAATATATGTATTTTATTTAAAATATTATCAATTACGGAAAAATCAGTGTATTAATCCTTTATGGTATCAATTTTTATTTGCAGCACAAGACAAAAAATTATTCTAAGTAATTATTCAAGGTATCCTCAACATCATTTAAGGCCCAAAAATAAATTAATGTCAAATATCTTCAGGTAGTATAGAAATGTTTCCAAATTAAGTATTTACACTTAACTATAGGCCTAGATACTATTTTTTTTAAATTCTGATAAACTGCTTTTGAAAAAGTGATGTACACAGGCGTGAAAGGGTTAATACTACATTGAACAAATGATACAAAGTATTAATTATATATACGTCATCTTCTTCTGATGACGTTACTGTATCTGAGTAGAGTATACTGTTATTACTAGTAAGAAAATCTGTTTCTCTTCGTTTAGGTATCATTTGTCACTGTGATGGTTCGAAATTCTGGGTCAATCAATTTTTTCTTGAAAAATATGCGGGTTGAATTTCCTGTTCTGTATTGAAACTATTTTACCTTCAACCAGTTTAGTGTCCCTCTATCCTCATATTTGTTCTTATTAGTTATCAGTCGAGCAGAAAAAGCTCTTAAAATCAAAGAAATCAACGAAGTCCATTTCAACTACCCTATGGAAAGGGTTTTGTATTTTGGATGTTCGGGCAATAGTATACCAACTATCTGGGGTAAAAATATCAATATTATCTCCTCTACCTTCAATGGCAGAATAGACTATCACATTCCATTTCAGAATGACCAAAGTCCATAAATTTTTGGTTAATCACGTTGATAGGTAACATCGTTACAGCACGCAGGAACATAGCCACATTTATATGGTTACGGTTTAGTTCTGATGCTGTATCCGAATAGATAGTCGCTCCTTGTACTGCTGGATAAAGATTTCTTAAAATTTCCCAAAGACACATTGCTATTTATGAGGATCTTCATGCCACATAAAATTTACAGTCTCAGAGTTACCCAAATTATATGTAGTGAAATTAAAAGTTTTCAATTTCTGTATGTAATACAGTTTTCCAATGTTCAACGCTGGTGTGACAAGAATTTTTTACACATACATTGTGAAACAGGAAAATGAATTTTCAGATTTAGCTCTTCTTTTATTAGCTATTTTGTATACACTTGCTTCCTGTTTTCTAGCCACATCCAGATCCATATTTTTCTTGAAGTTCTTGTTATCCTGCCTCATCTTTGTTATTAAAAGCACACAGAAATCACATTGATCCTCTTTCGGCTTGTGGAAACCATAATTAAATTCAGTGGTGTTTTTTTTATAATAACTGGCCTTCTCAGGAGTTATACCCAGTTCTGCACACTATTCTTTATAGTCACTGTATAGCCTGTTTTCGGATAAGCCAGAAGCAAGGTACTTCATTTTAGTAGAACTTCGACAGTAATGTGAATGATACTACTGGTAATGGCTTTATTATGAGACCTTATTATGTTTTTCGCACTCTCTGTTTTCTTGTGTGGTAGGGGTTTCTTGCCCCTTTATCTGTCTCTACTGTACCGGTATTTGTAGTTTATTTTCCATTTTGTCGGATTTCGTTTCCTTTTCTTAGTTAAATTGCTGTCCTCTCTTTTATCTTCATTCCTCTCGTTTATCTGATTTTTCTCAACTTGTTCTGTTATCTTCTGTCCATCAGAGTGTGCTGGTGACTCTAAATTATCTTCATCATCCCCTTCTGGATGGTATGGCTGATCATTGTCACTTATATCCCCAAATAATTCATCATTACTGTTTTCAAAGTCTGGATTTATGTCAGTTTTATTGAAGTTCATTTTAATAGCCCAGTACACAAAAAATAATCAAACACTGATGTACAAGTCTAAATTCCTAAGCTTCCAGAAATTAAATATAAGATAATTTAAGCATTTTACGTGGTTTAAGTCTCTTCAAAATTCACAACCTTTCGAGCATTCCTGTTCAAATGAAATTGTGAATGGATGTAAGACACTTGCAGGTGGATTAAGACCCTTGACAACCGAACAAAAGTTCCAGAATTTTTCCTTCCAATGCAACTGTGAATGGATGTAAGACACTTAGGTCTATTCAGAACTCATTAATTGTGGTATAGGGCTTTTCACAAAATTCAAATATCTCTTTTATTTTTTTAAATAATCGCATATTACCTTTAACAAATGTAAAATTTAGACTTCTTAGACTCCATAAATGGTTTTAAGTCAAAAATCAAAATTTTGTGGGTTAGGCCCCTTCACCACCAAAGCGACGATATATTAATCAGTTTACAATACCTTTTGACATTTTCTGACAGCCAAATATTAATTTACAGTCCCTGATAAATGTATCGCACTGCAAGATATCACTCCCCTCTATCTCTCCATAGGTCTTCTCCTAATTGTCTTCTTTCCATAACTTCCAGAATGCCCTTTTCCGTGTTGTCATAGGTCTTCCTCTTTTTCTTCTTCTTGATGTGGTCCAATCATATGCCAACCTTGGTAATCTTTCCGTATTCACTCGCATCATACGTCCATAACATATTAGTTGTTTTGTGAAAATATCCTCTACAATATCATTCTTAACTTGCAGTTTCTCTCTGATTATATCGTTTCTAATTTTATCTCTTCTTGAAATGCCTGATAATCGTCTCCAATAATCCATTTCTAAGGCCAAAAAAATATTTTTGAATACGTTTTGCAATTGCCACGTTTCTGCCCCATATAAAGTTGTATTTCTCACAGTTGATTTAAAAATTTTATGTTTAGTTTCAATTCTGATTTTATTATCCCATAATACTTGATATAGAGTGGTAATTACAATTAAATACTTAATCTAGTTTGTTTCCTAAATCTGTGTGTGTTCAGTGTATTTAGTTAAGGGTAAGCTCTAATTAATGCATTATATATTCTGAGTTAAAAATTTCTGCTGCGTACGATACTCTCGTTTACTTTTAAGTACTTTATGTCGCCCAAAGTTCAACGCAGTACTTCTATCTCGTTTCCTCTAAGACTCTGTTGTGTTCTTGTTGCAGCTGCATGCGTGTAATTGGCCCAATCCATTTCTTTGTAAGTCCCGACCTGTCTCGTAGTTTGAGCAAGTTTCATTTCTTACACAGACGACACAAGACCGCATTTATTCTGTCAAGTCTTACACTTAATCAGTATGAACTTAAATTCTTAACAGGAAAGCTGCTCTCTTAACAAATTAACAAGGATAAGACCCTGGAGAAGTACGGGCCAAACAGTGTAACAAGTATAATACCCCATAAATCTGCTGGTAATATCCTAGATATTTAAGACTTACTCTGACGGAAGAACTTAAGACAGATTGTAAAGTCCTGCAACCCAAAGACGTGGGTGGCACCACAGCATCAGTAAACAGTGCATATCGAATAATTAGAACTCCCTCGTAAGACGCCACGGTAAACAAGGCTATGGGACGGGGACCACAAGTGCAGGATGATGGAATGTGTTTGGGGAGAAGGGACAGGATTTATTCGTATATCACGCGATGTAACTTAAGGGGCGACATCTATATGGCGCGGGCAAAATGTTTGTTGCAGAAGTAGCTGTTTGCACAAGCAGACAGCTATATTCATGGCCGTCCTTTCGTAATCCCCCCCGACTCGTAACATCACCCCCGTCAGTGTCACCTCGCCCCTCATCTTGAATACTTCGCACGTATGTGTCGTGTGAGACCGACTGGAAAACGTAACAAGGGAAATGATACAGGCACTTACTCTCAGATGAAGGAAGTAATATGAATTGTTCCCTCGTGCACTGAAATAGGTATTGATTAAAAGGAACAGAGGGAAACAAACGGCGCAAGGAACTTCACCATTCTCAGTCTCAACAATGGAGATGGCTTTCATTCCGTGTAAGGTAACAAGCTGAAGCTGAGCAATTCAAGTCACACAGAGTTGGCGTGCACTCAAGGTCGGGTCTCTGGCTGCCTGTCAGCCCGCTCGAGGTATGTGAATATAAAGGGAAAAAATTGAGCCGATGTCTGGTGTAGTTCCTGGATAGCCCAGTCAGTAGAGCGTTGGCGCGCTCATCCAAAGGTCCCGGGTTCGATACGCGGCCAGAAAAAATGTTTTCTCTTGAAATTGTTCAAATCAGCTTCACGGGGAGCTATATGTGACAGTCAGATTTGCATATATCGCTCCTTAAATGTAACAACGTCATATCTTTAAAAAAAATCAGCATTTTCGAGTTATTCACATGGTTCAGTTTCTTTTCTTGTAGTCTTTTAACTGCAAGAACGTCACACCTGAATTTCGATTATTTTGCCTGCAGAAAACAGTAGTGACATTCTTGTGTCATGGCAGTTCCGTTTCTTTGTTAGCAGAAATAATGTATTATTTCAGTTGTGTGGGTGATGCTGCGCAAGAATGGTGTTGTTTTCAAATTCAAAAGTGTCATATTGTGTTATGTTAGATTAGTAGTAAAGTAGAACGCTTCAGACAGACAAACTTAATAATAATAGTAATAGTAATAATAATAATAATAATAATAATAATAATCATAATCATAATCATAATAATACTAATAATAATATTAGTAATATTTATTTATTCTGGCAAAGTTAAGGCCATCAGGCCCTCTCTTCCACTTAGCCAGAAACAAAAGAAGCTGATACAATTTTACAGAATAATATTTAAAGAACACTAATAATATAGTCATACAAGCACACGTTGAGTAAAATAATGCAAACATACTAAATAATAATTACAAAATAATATAAGGCTAGAAGTTACACTCAATGATTATGCAAGCGTTAAGTGAACCAATATTACTAATTACAAGAATAACAAATTCAAACGTAAATTATAAATATACAACACTGAGGAAAATTACATATATACACATATACACACATAGGAGAGTTAAACATGAATACTGGTCACGTGTTTAAACCATTTACTTTTAAATTGCAATATCGATCGACAGTTCCTGAGGGAGCTGGGTAGGGAGTTCCAGAAACGAATTGCTGATACTGTGAAAGAGGAAGAATAGTGAGCTATTTATGGAAAGGCATAGATAATAAAGGGTCATTTTTAGAACGAGTACCCAGGCTGTGATAAGAGAACAAGAAATTAAAACGCACCGAGAGATAGTTAGGCGAAGAAGGATTGATGATGCGATATAGGAAAATTAGTGAATGGATATATCTTCGGTCCTGTAATCTTACCCATTGGAGCGTTCCAAGGGAAGGTGTAATATGGTCGTATTTGCGGATGTTACAAATGAAACTTGAAGTCAAGCGTGGAATGAGACCTCTGCCATTGGCTGAATAGCAATTATACTTCTCTCCTCCTCTACAGGCAATGTTTACTTCTACTGACAGACATTATAGAACGAAATATAGTCACCAATAAAAGCAACTATTAATCAATCTCCGTGTGTAATTAAAAGTTACGGAGAAAGTTGGATTTCAGCTGAAACTCGATGGAAAAATTAATTTTTATTGATAAGAGAAACTAAACATAGAAAGTTACTATTTAAACCAGACACTAACTCAATAATAAACGTGGTCATTCGCGCACATCTATTTACAATCTTTTACATCGCTATCGAAGAGTTTTTAAATAAAGTTACTTAAAATTTTGCATGATCACCTCCATAATACTTAAAAAATTAGTACTTCATATTTAATGGCACACTCCATCTACAATAAAAATGAAATTATTCAAGTTTCACTTCTTCCTGCGCTTTTAAGATTTTTTATATTATACAAGGCGCGTCCATAAAGTAATTTTCCCACTCGTCTCACAGCTAGCAAACCATATGTTGCGCGAAGCGACTGCATGTAGGCTACGTGATACAGTAATGTCCTGGCATGGAGCATGCGCTAGCGGAACTTCCCAAGTGCTCTCAGTAGCTTCGTTGCATTGGTTGAAGATAGACGTTCCTATTCTAGCTCCCGCCGCGTGAAGTGCGGTCAGTTATAAAGTTTTTGAATGCACAGGGCATTGCGCCGATTGAAATTGATCGTCAGCTGTGCCAGGTCTATGATAACACGTTGTAGTCTCTCCGCTAGGAGTGAACTTACATTAGTTAGCAAGGAATCACAATAATCGAAATGGGTCATTACAAGCGTCTTTTTTAGACAAAGTGGTAGGAATTCTTTCATATGAAACACGGAATGGAGCACAGAAAATAATTTTTTGCAAGTGGGTTTACCTGAGTGTTCCAATTTAGATCACTGTCCATAAAAATTCCAAGGTTTTTAACGTTTCACTGTATTTAATGATAATCCTATTTAATTTTATGTGTAGTTTAGTAGGACTACTATCGAGAGTGCTACGTAGACGATTATATTCCATTACGATTGTTTATAATTTCTCTGGAATTAAGCTTAATCCAAATTTGTGTGTCCACAGTGAAATCGTATTTAAGTCTCTGTTTATTTTATTTACTGCTTCGACAGTCTCGTCGGGATGAAAATGCAAATAAATCAGGAAGTTGTCAGTATACATATGGTAATTAAAATAATATTTTGAAGAAAACTCAAGTGTTCACAGTATTATTATGAAAATTCTGTTGTAAGTTAAGTAATATTCTGTAGACGACAACATTTTAAAAGTTGGATTATTTCTGGGAATACACACAAAATTCGCGCTGAGAACAACGACTGCTAAAACATGTTACATGCCTTACCACATCAGCTTCCAAGTTTTTGCTGACGGGAAAGTTTTAAGATAAACAAGGCAAGATACACACCGAGTATGTTAAGACTTGAGGAGTCCTTTTTCCTTTTCTTTCATGCACTTGTTCATCACGAGGAGCCAAGCTTTGACTTGTTCTCTCTTCACTCGTTCTTTATAGATCAACGTTCTCTTGTCTTCACCTTCTTCTTTTCATTCTGTGTTGGTTTGTTCGTTAACTTACCAAAGTGTTCTGAAAGACAAACTTGTAGAATCGCGAAAGAGAATGGGGGAAGACCCAAGTTTCTCTCAACCAACAGAATTACTTTTCCTGCTTCGTGGCTATGTAACCAATCAAACATTGCCCCATCTCTGAGCCAAACTAAGTCTCTTCTTGTTTCCCACGGATTTAAAATGAGCATTATATAAAATCCCCACGGAATTAGATTCATACTTCTCATTCTAACAAGGCAATCCTGACAAAATTAAATGAGACAAATCATCAATGCTTAGGAGTGTTCTTATTCTATCTTCAGTGAGGAAGGTTTCGAAGAAATAAATCGGCCATATGTGCAAAGACGTATTTTTCGGAGGTACAAGTGTAATGAATAATAAAATTTAACGAAGAAGTATTAATAAATTTGTCTTATCACACCCGATTAGAGGAAATGTCGGCTTGCATGTTATAATTACGATCAATTCCCCTAATGTATTACATCCCAAAATCGAACTTTCGTCTGTGAATACAGACAGTAGTCCTCACATAGGCCTATTTTTAGTTATATACGTAACGGGATTTCCGTGGCATAAAGATAATGTAATTCCGGGCCAACGGCTAAAGGCTGGTCCACAATTAACAGGGAAAGGAAACGACGAGAACGAGAACGGAAATGAATTTAAATACTATTATAGTCACAATCATGCCATGATATGAAAGAAAAATTACATAACCTCGAGCGGGAATCGAACCTGCGACTTCCTGTTCTCCGGTCAGGCGCTCTACCACTGAGCTATCGAGTTCGTCTCACGCCAAAGGCTTGGAATTATCCTTTCATACTGGCGACTCTGTTATAGAGTACTGTCCATAGCGTCTGATCTAGTCAGCACTGCTTATGGGTTGAAAGAAACTTTACAAATGTAATCTTCATCTTACGATGTTTGGTGACGTATACACGTCCTTTCATATCATGGCATGATTGCGACTATAATAGTATTTAAATTCATTAATATGTCACATCAACGGACGTGTATACGTCACCAAACATCGTAAGATGGACGACGGAAATGTTAAAATAAATATACTTAAATGTGAGCATTCACAATTAACTTTCACGTTCCCGTGCTCCGGCAAGCTTCTCGTCGATTGTGAATGCTCACATTAAAATACATTTGTTTTAGCAATATTTCCGTTGTCGTTCTCGTTTCCGTTCCCGGTTTATTGTGAACCAGCCTTTGCTTTGGTAAAAACCAAAACTGCTTTCATGAAAATCAGATAGGATTGAAGATAATAATATTCGTTGCGTACACATAAAATTGTTTACACAACAAAGTAACCTCCCAAATGAGATTTGGAAAGAAAATCAGTAAATGTAAATATCTGAAACATAGTTATCTTAAAGGTCACTAAAACCATCGTCATCATCATAATCAAGTTCATAAATTTAGTATAGTCACTTAATGCGTAGATTCTTGTCAACGTTAATGGGGCATTTGCAGAATTTGTATAACAAATGGTGTCCATCAATTCATACCATTCCCATTATTGCATTTATAACGATAGAATTATAAATTCGTAACAGTGAGTAGTTTCAATACTAATGTAGTAAACGTCACAAGAGTTATTTCCTTCATGTGAAATATTTCACGAGAATAAAATAAAATTATCATAGTAACAGCAAAAATGCCGCGTCCATACTAGTTAAGTATTTAAATTGGAGCATGATTATGTCCAGATAAAGGTTTGTTTAATAATGTAGTTGAGAAAAAAATTAAAGAAACATTTGATATTATCAAAACTTCTACATTTATGTCTGAGTTTATATTTCCTTAAATATGATTGCATAATTACTCTAGTCCCATAAATCAGTCAGGTCTATTACATCATTCTGTTCATATGGGTGCACAGTTGAAAAAGAAATCTCACAGATGTCAGCACAAGCCAGGATGATGCACAAAACGTCACCTTGATTGTACTGCTATGTTCACCCATTTTGATTTGGCGAGTTTGTGTGTCATACTCTTGCTTTGTGTTTTAGTCTAAGAGTGCATTTTTACTCTGTCAGATCTGTTTGTGTTGTGTTTTCCACAAATAACAACATATAAAGTCAAGATCAAGAGGACATAATTGTACACGTGTGCAGTAGTCAAGTTGCCATTTTGAAGATTTTTTAACAAAAAAATTAGGTTAGCACATGCTTATGTTTGCTTTGTCATGTCTGTTACCTGTCAGATCTGTTACTCCATGTTATGTCTGTTACATCATTCAAAACAGTGCATTAATTTTTTTCTAATTATTATCATTAAAGAAATTAAGGTTCAAATATCTTCGCCTTAAGGACATTCTACTAAGATAATTGTTACTGGAAGAATGGTTTTCTGTTAGTTACTGAATAAGTCATTATTATTATATTAGGTAACAGATCTGATAATTAGATATTTAAAATATTTGTTCATTTTTGATCTGACGTTAGTTCTGTTACAATTCTAAGACCTATAGGCTACACTGTTTATAGAATATCTGATATAAAAAATAAAGGACTTCTATTTGTATAAAAGATCCATTGTCTTGTCCTATAAGACACCTGACATTTAGTCGTGCCATCAAAGATTCATTGATACTTGTAGAGAATGCTGTAAAGCAAGGTGAGTGTACAGTGGCTGATTACTATGACAGAGACATTGCACTATATTTATACATGCAGAATATGCACTAAATAGTACTTTAATTTTGACGTTCCCAAACTTTCATTTTTATACAAATTTTGCAAATGACCCTAATAGATAATTTATAGTATAAGAGAGTAAAATTAGATTTTATGCACGAGCGCATAAAATCTGTTTACTCTAGTGTGCTATACAATACTTTATCCATTATTTGTATCTAAATTTAATTTGTATGTTATACCTTTTCTTTGTAATGTGTTGTTTGCGAAGATATAATATGTGTTTTATTGTTGCTAATGCAATGGTTGTCATGGAGAGAGTTATTTAAAACATTTAAATTCATTTGTGAACAAAGGCATTAAGTTGTTAAGGACCGTGAAAGTATATCAATTTGGAATCCAGTCAAGGATATAATCATTTTTGCACTACCATGCTCTTTTTGCATATTTACCATCATCGTTGCATGCCATGTAATTGAAGATAAAATACGTTCAATGGTTACTACGGAAACGCTGAAAATAACAGTGTAGTAAGTAAATTCTCCACAAACTTGAGATACAGTCACTTGTAAATTACAAAAGAAGACGAACTTTGACAGAACAAGCTGTAACTTCATTTATTAACATTAAAATAATATGGTTCCAATTTAAAACCTTCATACAAAATGTACCTACAATTCAATTCGTATATTACAATTCCTTTCTATTCATTTTAAAAATGCATACACATAAACACAGTCGTAAACAACAAATAAAACAAAAGAATATAAAAACACGGTCACCTAGAAAATTACACATTGTCATTAACAAAATTATATACATTCAGTTCAAAATTAATACATAATAAATAAAATGAAGACATAAACTATGTTTGTGAAAAAAAAATATACAATACACGAGCGTTAAGTGCATAACACAGTCTCGGGAATTAAAAAAAAACTGCACAAGCGCCTCGTTTTTTTTTAACTATCCCTCACCTCTGATATAGAACACTTATCAACGTAGTATCGCAATATACTATTTCACAGATATTTCTTTTGTTTTTTTCTTTTAGCTGATGCCGCAATATTTCTTTTGGCTATATACATTATACAAGGAGCGCACTCAATTGAGCGACTTGGTGGCTGGGATTCTACATTATATTCACTGTTGGGTGAAGAATCTACGTAAACATTAATTTTTGGCCCTACAGAATTTATCTGTTATGGTAAGAATTGTTATGATATAAATGGCACTTGATTCAATATATGTCAACATATATTTCGAACATGGAATAAGGCCACAAAGGGAAAACATTAGAGGAGAGGGATTCGATCCGGTGCTGCGCCCTGTAGCTCAGTGGTTAGAGCGCTTGGGACGTAAAACGGACGTAGAACCAAACACCCGGGTTCAATCCCCGGCACCGGAGCCAATTTTTCTCCTCTAATAATTGTCACCGTAACAGATAAATTCTGTAGGACCAAAAATTAATTTTTACGTAAGTTCGTGGGAGCAGCTCATGTTACTGCTTGTAGTAGACTATATCCCACGTATATGAACCTGTCCATTTGCTCCACTGCCTCAATAAATCTTTCTTAAATTACAAGCATACTCCACGGCACAAATCACTTGTTACGTCAAAGATTAGTTGTCAGACTGAGTGCCGTGAAACGGCAAGAGTGTTATCCGCGACAGCTGGTGGTCTTTTGTCAAACTGTAATGCCGAGGGACGGAAAGATTGCCAGTCTCTTAGGTTTGATTCAACTTGTATACACAAACACACAGATACATAATGAAAACATATAATAGGATTGAAATTGTTTAACTACGAATGCATTGTCAAACAATAAATTACGTCATTTATTTACAAAATAATACTGCAAAGGACCCATGGAAATGATTTTATTTTGTGCCATTGCTGTGCAGGAAGGAAGTTTCAAACAATTTTCGTTACTAAAGATCATGATCACACAGGCCTTGCTATTTGTTATTACAGAAAGAACGGTAAAATCAGTTAGTAAGAAGAAAGAAAGACTAAAATAAATTTTGCATTGTGACCGTGCGTAAAAATATTTTGTTAGGGTTTAGAATAGTAACATGGCGTTGTGTATATTATCAGTGACCCTCGGTCATTATATAACGTAATGAAACAAACGCCAGTCGTTATTGTTTGTGTCAGTGATTCATTCGTATCAATTCCACGATCGCTGGAACAAAACAAATCTGATGCCAGTTATCGATACTCATCTAAATTGACTTGCATTACCTTTTTAGTGGCGTTATTGATGTATGGTCATAATTAATCAAATTGTAACCAACAATGCACATTAATTGACAAAACCTTTCTCACTGCCAAATCATAAAAGAAGCGATAGCTACAGTTTTGCCGTGTAACGAATATAAATTTATTTTTAAATTAATATGGCTCTGTAACAACTTTGCCGCTTGTGCGGTTTTATAATTTAGCAGAGCATTAATGTAGTACGGTACGGCAATGGATAAGTTAGCGTTAGACTAACGAAGACTGGATTTTGTTGTCAAATCCATCGGATTCTAATTTTTACTTACTGTTTATATCATTTTAAGAGTTTCAAACCAAACGTGATACTACCACAATACCTAAAAATTAAATTTCTTGTCATAATCACACCTTCTTATCTTAATCTACCTTGTGATAAGGATGAATAACTGTTTGCTTAACTGTTGAAGGCTGTAATTGTGATATTAAATTTGACAGCATATGGATTTAATCATTCGCAGTTGAACTTAAAACTTAAATATCTCCTAAACTATTTAAAATGGATTAGTCATGTCTGGTTTGAAACCCTGCATTTGTACAGTTATACGGTGATGATATTCTGATGGTTATTTAAAGTATTTTGTGCGAGATCGTGCGTATTTGCTTGCTTTCCGCACAAAACCAATAAGCGGTAAGTGTGAAATACCACATTCAGTATTCCCAACGTAACACACATAACAATTTCCCTATTCTTACCGCTTAACCGTCATATTCATTTTACTGCTTTAGGCTTTTAACATATTATTTTTAAAGACGTTCAATATAGTAATAATTATAAATTGGAAACTTACCACTGCAATTTCACCTAAATTGCACTGTTAATTATTGTTTTTAAATATTTGCAAAAATTAAGTAAACTCTACAACACCACAAAAGTTACTGCATTTGTAATGCAAGTAACATTAAGGAAGGCGTGAAAAAATCAACAAGATTCCAGACTCATCATAGACTGGGGGGGAAAAAAAGACAGACGTATATCACGGCCTGCTGCAGTATAGTAAACACAGAAAACATTTTATAGGAACAATGTTGAAGATAGATGTATTTGTTTTCCAAAGTTGCCGTCATTGAACAGAAACCAAGATGGAGATTTCATTGCAACTAATTAGAAATTCCTCTTTCAGTTATGTAATAAACGATCTTCGCACAAAATATTGTACGATACACGAGCGGTATGTATGTTTTCATGTTCTCAGAAATTAAAAAAGCTCAACTACGTTTCGATTTTTCAATCTTTTCCTCGAACATGAAAACGTCAACATACCGCTCTTGTAACGCATATTACTATTATATAATAAATAATAATAATAATAATAATAATAATAATAATAATAATAATAATAATAAATCCGAGACATGACAGCCCATGATGGACCATGACCGACCAGCCGGCTGCTGGCCTCACGCCCATATGCCGAAGCAGAGGTGGACGATCATCCAACCAACCAGAATGGAGGTATCGTGTGGTTAGCACGATGATCCCTCCAGCCGTTATAGCTGCCTTTCGTAGCCGTATTTCGCTACCTATAGTAGCTACCCAAGTGCATCACGATGCTGGGTGGGCATTGGTCCCATATACTGGCCGAAATTTCATGAGAAAATTTCTTCTCCCAAGAGGACTCGAACCAGGACGCATTCCATAACGCGAGTTCTAGACAGTACGTCTTAGACCACGACACCAAGCCGCGGGACACTATATTATATACAGACTGCAAAAAATTCTTAGATAAAATTATTTAAGACTACAATGTCTTCGTCAGATTCGCCTTGATCGACATCATGTTCTTCGTTGTCGTCGTCGTCGCCGTCATTAATGTTAAGGTAGGCGCTTACGTATCGGAACGGCGCGTTCGGATTTTTATTCTTTGCACTATTTTAAAAGAAGCATCGCCTACGTAGCAGTGTCGCCTCTGCCCGCATGACCGGATTCCATCCAGAATTCTGGCTAGAGAATTCTAAATGCATTTTCGTACAGGCCATAATGAAAATAAAGACGGACATGACAATTACGAGTATATCGATTGTCAGGTCTTCAGTCGAGGTAATATTGAAAAAATAAAATGGATGACGCGAGCCTTCTTTGTTAGTCCAACAGTATGAAGGGCTTCAAAATTTATCGAATTGCGATTGTAGCAATTTAATATGCAAAAACAACGTACAGTATGTAGTGAGATTGGGAAAATAATGAATCAACCAGGTATGTTCTTCATTGTTTCTTTAAGTCACAGAGCTATTCATTTTATTTCCAGGTTCAGTCCAGAACACTGCAATGAAATAATGCGCTCTAGCGGTAAATAAAAACACTATTTGATGATCAATTCGGAAAATCGGACAGATGAGCGAGACTACAACAAAATCCGAACGCAACGAACAAATTTTTTCCGATAAGTGAGGGCCTAGATTTAGTCTCGTTGCCGTTATTAGTCTTCGTCGTCATTGCAGTCATTCGTCGTGATCATTGTCTTCATTGCGATCGACGTCATAGCGCTATTAAGTTACATGAAACGTATCATGTATTATATACAGTTATTATTATTATTATTATTATTATTATTATTATTATTATCATTGTCTCTTTTATGTTATTACCGTTATGTATTTTCCTGTATGTGCTTTGATCCTGGTTGAGTGGAAGAGAAGGCCTGACGGCCTTAACTCTGCCAGGGAAAATAAAACTATTATTATTAGTAAATATCAATGTCTAAGAAGATATGCATGCAGTATGTTTCCATAAATATGAGAAGTCTTCCATATATTCGTCCCATTATGTGGCGAGGCATTGCATACCGTCAACTGGGTAGGCCCCATATAGGCTAATTAATTCAGTAGGATTCCTTCCTTACAAAATAAACATTTACGTGTCCCATTTCTGTTTCTGTAATTTTTGGTAATCTGAGTTTTTTAAATGACAGCCGCCACTCCAGTAGAAATATATTGCAACGAGCACTGCGGGGATGAGAAACTGTTTACGAATTTTATAACCCCATCGGAATAATGCCGAATCTGTAATCCGTCAATAACTAATAAAATTTTACTGCGTGAACAGAATTAAGGAAGTTTAAGCACAGAAGAAATTAATAATCCTTATTTCTAATAACGAACACTGGTTAATCCAACAAATGATTTAATCTAGAACATACTCTGTGATATGAAATGAATGTAACCGTAAGTAACCGAACCATATAACTGATAATAAGTGAGTATACGTATTAATCATAGGCATTCTAATGAAAAAATTAATTAAAACATCTAAAGCAATATGCTGTACGAGGAAAGAGTAGTGGTAATAGTGGTCGCTGTGGTAGTGGTAATAGTAGTGGTAGTGGTGGTGGTAGTAGCCTAGTGGTGGTGATATCGGTGGTAGTAGTAATAATATTTTATGTTATAATGTTTTAATAAAATTGCAAAAATTAATCAGCATCAAAATTCAAAGTGGTCAAGAAAAGGACACGATTTTTTTTCCGGAGCCCTCTATCAGGTAAAGGCTCTTTATGTGTCGTTAATGTAAAAACGGGCCATCCAGCTTTACTGCTTTCCCGGAGGATTTAATGCTAAATATTTTAAGATTCTTTAAATCAATTGCCCTCAGGCGGGTTTGAACCAACATGGTATCCGCCAGACAACGGAGGACAAATGTGTCCAATAAAATGGTGTAATATAATATTGTCAACTAAAATAAATGAGTAATTACTGTGAAATTAGAAATGGAATTCTAAGCAAAATAACGAAAACATTTCAGCAGTCGGCCTATAGACGACCAAAAAAAAAAAAAAAAAAAAACAATTGTAAATTCAGCTGCTTAACTCGAACTCAAGATTGAATGCCTTGCTAGGACGCAATATCATAGGTAAACGTGATGTAGTCGTAATGAGGTATGATGAAAAATACTAAATGGGCGCTTACTAGGAACAGGAATGATAAAGTGATTTATTGGGAGCAAGTAGCAACCTCTAAAAAAATTGTGAAGTCAAAGATGAGAAGAAGAAATTGGTTGGGTCACTAGCCGAGAAGAAACTGCCTACTGAAGGATGCACAGGAAGGAATGGTGAACGGGAGAAGAGTTCGGGGTAAAGGAAGATATCAGATGATAGACGTCATTAAGATATATGGATCATACCAATTTGATCATACGCAGATACTAAGACGATGGCGGAAAATAGGAAAGATTGGAGAAAGCTGGGTTTTGCATTTGCCATTTGACACGACACTATGTGTGTATGTATGTATGTATGTATGTATGTATGTATGTATGTATGTATGTATGTATGTATGCATGCATGTAGTAAAGTGAAAATGACGTTGATTGGTAGCAGTAAAAGTGTACTGTACCCCTTACAATATGAAGAGCCAACAGGGTTCACGTTATGCTCTCCAAAATACCGAATGTTCTATTATGTATGATACCTACACAATACAAACAACAGATTTTTTATTTCGTCCTTGACTGATGTATCATGAATTATGAAATTATGATTTTCACATTTCCATTAATCCATGTCAAATCCGAACATCTTGGAATACAGGATACAGATTCATCTTAGTGGTATATTAATTCGTGAAGAAACACTTTGAATCCTCATTTAAGTTATATAAAATCAAATATTAATTTTGTTTCGATCTTATCTGTCGCCACAAAAAATATTTTGTATAAAATTTTGTACACTCTGCATGTTGAAGTATAATGTTTATTTACACACCTTGATGAAGAACACGGAATTGAAAGGTAAAATCAATAGATAACATAGGCCTAATAGAAGTTCAAGATCTTGAATTATTGTGATAGAAAAATGTAATTCAGACAGTTTAAAAACAATTATATTCACTTCAAATGCATCCATAAAACTACAAACAAGAATGCAGGATACAAGTATTTCAATACAAACAAAAAAAGTAATAAATAAAAGATTAGGCCTAATTGAAAACTTAGAAATTGTGTGAGAGAGATATGACATTAAAACACCTTATACGGATTACAGAAATAGAGCAGGAGTACAACATAAATGCGAAAAATCAGGAATGAAACAATACAATTTATTATCGAAGTGAAGAAGATTTGTACAGAAAGGATAGAAGGACCTAATAGGAAGCTACGTAGACTACTAGTAATTTTACATAAGAATAGTTTTAATATAAGAAAATATCTTACGTTTACATTAGACTGTACTACAAAGTCTGACAAACCATCACAATGATTATAATCCATTATTTAGTGGTGGGCCTTGATAGATTATCTTGTTGTTAACAATACTCGCTTCAAACTCGTGTGTTTTTATAACCGAACTCTGACAAAATAACGAAGCAACAACATCCATACATCACGCTGCATCCCGTCATCTGGATAAAAGAGGTGAACCGACCAAAAATTATAGCCACTTACGACCAGCCTTTCATCATGACACGCGGAAGGATATATCCTAATAGAAGACTCATGAGAAAAAGAGCGCCCTCCGCGGCTCATCTGTCTCGGTGATTTACTGATGTATCCCTCCGCTTCCAGCAGTCAGGGAAGAAGAAAAGGGGTTTGTGGAACGTGCTGGAGAGTAAGGAACTATTTTATGTAACACCAAAGTACCACGGTAATGTCACACCGAGTAAAATAGTACCAAAAACATATTTCAGGGAAGGAGGGGAGGGCTTTTAAAAACGGAGCTAGAAGCTCGCTCCTCTTACGGCGCTCATAACCTTTAAGAAACGGAGGAAGAGGGTCGCAACACATAAAATAATATATAAAATATAGCGGTGCACTAGTGACACGTCTTACTATCTCCTCCCTTGTTTGTGCGTATCATATTTCGTGGCGCGGATTACAGCGGCCCGCATACTCAACCGCACGAGGGAGGAGATGGTTATTTTGTACTTTTATTATATAAAACACGATGTTAATAGCTCTCCTCGCGGTAAATAATACGGCACGCTTAAGTGCAGGGATCTCGATATGGAAAATTTATAAAAACCAGTGTAACAAACAATCAATTACTCTGGTGACGTGTCTACAAGGGTCTGTGGAAGTCTTTATTATTGTTTCAAGGGTCAAAATTTACTTCCGCACAGATGTTCCAGACTAGGAGCTTTTCCTCTTGCAGAGAGAATTTCATCTCCATTCAAGCCGTAGGCCAACTGTATACAATGTTTGTCTATATGTGAACACTTACTAGATCAGTTTGTCGAGGAAATGGATTCGTAGAGTAAGTTATAATCTAAGAAACACTACAACTGTCTCTTTAGACAGAATTGTTACTAGACCTACACTTTAAGCTGATATGCAGACATTTAGAAATTCTACGTTAAAATAGAAAAGTGAGTGAACAGAACAGAATGAATAGGAGGAGGATTAAGAGAATATTTGTGCTCATTGTTCGCATGTACAGACAATAAGAGAATAACAGCATGGCGTTCTGAAGATGAAGTACTGCTAGGTTCAAATCATTGTAAAATCTTTACGGAAGAATGGTTAAGAAAATATATACTCCCTCTGTTTCAAAATATGGTATAGAAAGATGTCATTAATTGTTCCAAAATATGGTATACATTTGTTAAAGTTCTCAGTAATATAATGTAACTTCAATACATCTTCTAGATACAGTGGACTCTCCTAAGTTGGACAAAACAGAATTCAAAGTTCAGTCCAATAAGGGTAGTGGATGTGGCAGGTGAAATTAATAAAAATTCTTATTGGTTATCCATCAACGAATCCTTTACTGTACTTGAATTTCCTGCCCGCCCCTTACCTTGTGTATGCGCTTCTAGTACCACAGTGGGTTTCGACAGCTTCGTCTCACAAACAGCACAATTCTCAAATATAAAAAGAAGGGTTTATTAATTTTAAATCAGTTATCAATATGAATGTCCTAATCAATAAAATATTCTGTTTTCATTTAACAAAAGTATCACTACAAGACACAGAACCAATTCCCATTCAAATGTCAAACCCATTTCTTAGTGCCCGTATAGGGGCGTGTCTAAAGTCTGTGTGATGAATCTTGTCTCACTGTGAAAAGAGAGAGAAAAGAGATATGTCTTACCTCGTCTGTGTTGTTATTCCGACGGGGGGAGTGAAGCGATGCCAGTGGCGGAAGGGACTAGTTGAAACATTCTGTAGCACAAAATAAAATAACAAAATATCTCTCTTCGTACTGTGTAGTTCCGTCACTGAGCTTGTCTTTCAAGAAACTGAGTTCCGGTAGCCTGTACAATAACAAGATTTTGAAAGGAATCCTGAAAATTTACAACCCTCCTATAATCTCCACCCACATTTGCTACTGAGACAAGATAAACCTTACCACGTATAATTCTCCTACGTAAGCAGTCGAACTATACGATGCCGAACTTAAGAACTTACACTGTACTTATCTGATTGATAAATTAACATAAGAAAAACATAAAAAAATTAGGTACATTTCATTCTGTGTGGTGTCAAATTAATAAAAGAAAAGAACAAAAATTGTTTTGATAGAGGCAAATTAACATAAAATCTGCAATAAATAATAACCCGTTTTTGTACGATTGTTGTGCCTTAGATGTTCTATTCAAAATTGACTGGGTTGGTGTTACGTTTTCTGCAACAGGAACACCCATTTGATTTCTGTTTATAATGAACTATTTAAATATTATAGTTTGAAGCACTACAGCAGATTAGAAACATTCACAACTGCACTGTCTGATAGCCCCTTCACTACTGAACAGAATACCACACCGCGAAACATTTCGTGTGCGAATGCGCAATAATCAAACTTGTTTTGTTTGTTACTATACCATATTTTGGAACGGAGGAAGTACTATAAATCTGATTGTTTGTGGTGTTCAAATAAAAGTTGTATTCGCCTTCGTTCAGTCCATTTCAGAAAGAGAGAGGATATAGATCTACACAGTTTGTAATTGTCAACGTATCGCTGGTGCATCTTAATATCTGCTGAATAGCTGCCACACGGCCATTTCATCACCCCGACCGACGTGATGTGACAGTGTCCTTCCATGACGCAGTAAACGGGTGTATTACAGCTTCGATCACAAATTCACCCCTCGGATTGCCCTGCGTCACATGTGGAGTTTCGCTCACTGGCAGACATGGATCACAGTAAATGTGCTGCCTAACCCTCTGAATTCATCCCCTACATCTGCATTATCACCGCCGCCACCATGACCACTAACAATCATCAGCGCCAACAACATTAACCACCATTATCTCAATTCCAATCTATACTTACTTCGTTTGTCACTGCCATATCACCATTACTAACTTCGGCTTCTTCCTCACCTTAATAATAATAATAATAATAATAATAATAATAATAATAATAATAATAATACAACTATTACCAACTATCATAATTACTCTTTTGCTACAATTATGTACTTTATTATCATCATTACATATATTACCCAAATCATCAGAATCAACACCACCATCACAGTAATAATAATAATAATAATAATAATAATAATAATAATAATAATAATAATAGTAATAATAATAGGCCTAATAATAATAATAATAGGCCTAATAATAATAATACTTATAGTAGGCGTCAAACCTAGGGAATCGTGTAGACCTATTTAAAAAAAAAAAACTATAAATAATGCCCTTGATTTGTCAGTATATTTTTTCATTAATAAACTTCCTTGTAAGTAATCGTGAAAACTTTGTAACTAATGCAACAGTTTATAGCATAAATACTCGTCAAAATGACTTACATACTCCATCGGCAAGTCTACATGCTATCAAAAAGGAATAGCCTCCCTATGGATATAAAAATTCAAACTCAAAACCTAAGATTACTTACGGTAAAACTGAAGTAACTAATTTCTCACTCCTTCTATTCTTTAGGTGAATTTATGACATTCAACAACGCAGCGTGAATATTTGTCTTATATTAAGTATTGATACTAACCCCTTGTGCTGTCCTGGTATACTACAAAACTCTCCTCTATATATTTCAACTAGACTGTGACCATAATTAAGACTTTGTAGTACTATTATTATTTTTGTGAAATTTGGTATGGAATTAGATTAGTTGTAATTGTCAGTGGCGTATGCTGAACCTGGAGTTTGGGTGTTCTGTTAAAAATATATAGTTGGTCTATGTCGCACAATTATTATAGGCCTAAGTGAAATATCGGGCCAACATTAACTGCCATTTTTAATGTATAATTTAGTATTATTTATAAATAATAACTATGGGGCGGATGTTGATGACCTAAAAATCTACTTAAAATGATCATTAATATGTCCTTAAACTAATAAAAATGACATAAAATTAAAAGAAAATGACATTCAAATATTATTCAAAGTACTCGCACCACAACTTCTTAAAAATTAATCACCTTGTTTCAATGAATGCCCTGCAAATGCCGAAGAAAGGAGGCAAATACAAATAACGTTATTCAAAATTGCATTATTTATGATCAAACAATAACCATGGCCAGCAAAATAACCTGTTTGAAGTTCCACAACCCGCTAACTATTGTACAATTTCATATTATGAAATAGAAAAATGTCTAATATATTGTTCGCTTTTTATTTTATATTGTTGCACTAAATTCGGAAGTGGCGGGGTAGGTCTACCCTTATTTACTATATGTAATTTCTCTTCTAGTGGGCGAGAAGAGAATGGCTTTTGCAAAAGATCTTTTACAGTGTACATTTCCAAGTGCTATTATCATTAAAGTCCCGCGCCGTGGCGTCGCGGTCTAAGGCATCTTGCCTAGGACTCGCGTTACGGAATGCGCGCTGGTTCGAGTCCTCATGGGGGAAGAAATTTTCTCATGAAATTTTGGCCAGTGTATGGGACCGGTGCCCACCCAGCATCGTGATGCACTTGGGGAGTTACGATAGGTAGCGAAATCCGGTTGCGAATACCAGCTATAACGGCTGGGGGGATCATCGTGCTAATCACACGATACCTCCATTCTGGTTGGATGATCGTCCACCTCTGCTCCGGCATGTGGGTGTGAGGCCAGCAGCCGGATGGTCGGTCTAGGCCTTTCATGGGCTGTAGCGCCACGGATTATTATTATTATTATTATTATTATTATTATTATTATTATTATTATCATTAAATAAGTAATTTAGATTGTAAACTTAGAAATAAAAAGAGAGATTACTTGAAGGAAAAACTGAATGAGGTAGAAACAAATAGTAAGAATAAAAACATTCGAGATTTATTTAAGGGTATAAAGGAGTTTAAAAATGGATATCAGGCAAGGGTAAACGTGATCAAGGATGAGAATGGTGACTTGCTTGCATACTCTCATTCAATCCTTAACAGATGGAAAAACTATTTTGGGCAACTACTAAATATACAGTACATAGGCCAAGTAGAAATGATCGGGACGAAATTCAAATACAAACTGCTGAGCCATTTATACCGGAACCCACACTTTCTGAAGTCGAAATTGCGATAGAAAATCTGAAAAAGTACAAGTCTCCAGATACTGATCAAATTCCAGCAGAATTAATACAAGAGGGTGGAAGCGTATTATCTAGCGAAATTTATAAACTTGTACTTGCAATTTGGGAAAAGGAAATTGTACCTGAACAATGGAAGGAGTCCATAATCGTACCTATTTTTAAGAAGGGGGACAAGACTAACTGTAGTAACTTTCGAGGAATATCACTTTTGTTGACGTCGTACAAAATTTTGTCGAATATCCTTTTGAGAAGATTAACTCCATATGTAGATGAAATTATTGGGGATCATCAGTGTGGTTTCAGGCGTAATAGATCGACTATTGATAAGATTTTTTGTATTCGACAGATGTTGGAGAAAAAATGGGAGTATAAGTGTACAGTACAACAGTTATTCATAGATTTCAAAAAGGCGTATGACTCGGTTAAGAGAGAAGTTTTATATAATACTCTTATTGATTTTGGTATTCCCAAGAAACTAGTTCGATTAATTAAAATGTGTCTTAGTGAAACTTACAGCAGAGTCCGTATAGGCCAGTTTCTATCTGATGATTTTCCAATTCACTGCGGGCTAAAGCAGGGAGATGCACTATCACCTTCACTTTTTAACTTCGCTCTAGAATATGCCATTAGGAAAGTTCAGGATAACAGAGAGGGTTTGGAATTGAACGGGTTACATCAGCTTCTTATCTATGCGGATGACGTGAATATGTTCGGAGAAAATCCTCAAACGATTAGGGAAAATGCGGAAATTCTACTTGAAGCAGGTAAAGGGATAGGTTTGGAAGTAAATCCCGAAAAGAATAAGTATATGGTTATGTCTCGTGATCAGAATATTGTACGAAATGGAACTATAAAAGTTGGAGATTTATCCTTCGAAGAGGTGGAAAAATTCAAATATCTTGGAGCAACAGTAACAAATATAAATGATACTCGGGAGGAAATTAAACACAGAATAAATATGGGAAATTCCTGTTACTCTTCGGTTGAGAAGCTTTTGTCATCTAGTCTGCTGTCAAATAATCTGAAAGTTAGAATTTATAAAACAGTTATATTACCTGTTGTTCTGTATGGCTGTGAAACTTGGACTCTCACTTTGAGAGAGGAATAGAGATTGAGGGTTTTTGAGAATAAGGTGCTTAGGAAAATATTTGGGGCTAAAAGGGATGAAGTTACAGGAGAATGGAGAAAGTTACACAACGCAGAGCTGCACGCATTATATCCTTCACCTGACATAATTAGGAACATTAAATCCAGACGTTTGAGATGGGCAGGGCATGTAGCACGTATGGGCGAATCCAGAAATGCATATAGAGTGTTAGTTGGGAGGCCAGAGGGGAAAAGACCTTTGGGGAGGCCGAGACGTAGAGGGAAGATAATATTAAAATGGATTTGAGGGAGGTGGGATATGATGCTAGTGACTGGATTAATCTTGCTCAGGATAGGGACCAATGGCGGGCTTATGTGAGGGCGGCAATGAACCTCCGGGTTCCTTAAAAGCCAGTAAGTAAGTAAGTAAATTGTTCACCTGCGCTGGCACACAACTATGAACCCTAGTAAAACCCAAACACAGTAAATTCACTCACACAAACAGTAAACACACGCGTGAAACACAATATTTTGTAACGCTATTGACAAGTTGAGCTGCCTGTATACAGGACGACCTGCGAGCTTGAGAGAAGCGAGTATCCCCACCATGCCACCTTGCGCGCGCAGAGCATTACAGCAGTAACTCTCAGCAGAGGATGTTCTTTTGTACGGACAGGATAACCAGGCCAGACCTCAGCCCACTTCGTCAGGCAGAGCGTACGTTATAAAACGAAAGCCGTTCTGGGGATAGTGTGCACATCCAACCAGTAGGTATTTAAAATATTTAAATGGTAATGAATTAAAATTAGTCTTGAACTGTATACGTCAACTTCCAATGAGATTACCACGCATTTAAATTGTGATAAATTAAAATTATTGTTGCATTATATAAAACAACTTAAAATAAAAAATGAGATTACCGAATTTACAGGGCGTCCAGCGCACACCTTGAACACCCGCAATATACGCCCCTGCTAATTGTGATAATTAATGAAAACGGTAGTAATAATAATAATAACTGTTGTTTTACTATTTTATTATTAGTAGTATTATTTTCGATTTGAAGATTCAAACTGTGCATAGTTATAGTGCGAATGGCCTTACGGGCTCGTGCGAAGGATCTTGTGTACATGAGTTTGTATAATTTATTGTGCATCGATAAATGCAATCCATCCATCCATCCATCCATCCATCCATCCATCTGCATTTTTTAACATGTTCAATATTCTAATTGTGAAGCAATGTACGAAAACCATGGAATGTAAATAAATACAGACTGTCCAGAATTGATGTATACACGTTATGAAACACTATTTCTCAACAACTAGATAAGACAGATAAACGATTTTTGCAGTTTTGTATTCCTTAAACCAGTACATTTTCAAAATGGCCCCCCTCCGCCACAGTACACTCCCAACAACGGCGTACAACAGAGCGACATACCAACTGGATTGTTGCAAATGTAATATCATTATAGGCAAGTTCAATCTGAATTTTCAGTTCCTCCAGTCTTTGTGGTTTTGTGGCGTACACTGTGTGCTATAGAGCTCCTCATAGGTAGAAGTCTGGAGGGGTTAAATCCGGAGATCGAGGCGGGAACTCCGCAGCACTTCCTGTTCGTCCTATCCATCTCTGGGTCGTCCTCATTTAGAACGTGGACAAGTCTCGGAGTGTAAGTCTTCCATTTTTGAGCTCGCAAAATTCGATGAACACTGGATTTGCTGACACCAATCTCAAGATAACATTGCCTCAATGACTTCTTTGAGGATTGTGCAAAGGCCTGCATGACTGGATCAGCACTTTCCGTGATCGGTGGAACTTCTCTTTTTCCGCACCGCCCTTTCAACACATCTTGCACAGTTCCGTTGACTTCAAACTTGTCTCGGAGTCTTGTGATAGTTAACCTGTTGGTGGTTGTGTTCCAAATTCAACACTCCAAAATCTCCACTTTCCAATAACATTTCAGTATCCGCTTACGTTCGTAGAACGATAATTGCACGCCATGTTTGTCTATAAACAGATGAACATGTTTCCATGCTTTCCACTGCCTTCTGAATCATAAGCAGCAAAAATCGTATTTCTATCTCATTTCTTTGTTGTGGAAGAGTATTTCAAAGAGTGTATATATCAATTTGGGACACACTGTAGAATACAATGCAATAAATAATCAATGAATATAGACCTAATTTACATATCGGGACTCTTGTATCCAACTGTAGCATGTGCTATATTACTACTTGTGTACAAAATCAGCGAAACTTTATCTGCAGTAAATAATGTGAGAATTACAATAGATCTGGCGACTGTGTCGTAATGAAAGTGACAGGGGACATACGAAGGTGAAATATCCTCCTAAAAGCTTTGCTTATCAAAAGTCTCAAGATATGCAGAGGAATCAAATTTGGATCCTTGAGAAGGGCACCTTTAGCCGGATGACATATCCACGGTCGAGTCGGAACTGCCAACTGTCAGATGAAATACCGGTACGCAGGTTTGCTAAGTCCACACGCGTAGAGTTTGATCAGAAGAGGGAGCTTGTGTAACAAGAACCGAATGTGTACGTGTGATTATGGATTAGTCTTGCTTCTGCTTCTGTTACGTCCCTGTGGCAAACAATCCACTCAGGCGGCAATCGTTCAAAGAGTTTACATATGAGGTGTTCAATTAGTCAGATATTTTGAGACATTGATAATCTCAGAAGCATCTGTTCAACTTATGCCAAGGACAAATGCAGAGATTGTATCACGTCTTCGTCGGTAAACAAGGGAAAGCAAATCTTGCAGCATTATTTTGAGCTCCTAATATTGCTTCTTATTTTTTGACTTTCGCATTTGACTCGCCTTAAAACCAAAGGAAGGAACGTTTCGCAAATATTACCAAAAAAGTTTTTAGAAATTTGATAAACATAATCAGTCTTCCATTCGATTGATTTTCATTCATCTAAGTTTGTGGTAGATAAGTAAATGTAATTTAGAAATTTCATACGATTTAATACTGCATTTGTATGATGACTGGGATTTTTAGACACACAACCTTGAATTATTCGCCTACTATTTTGGAAATAGTGACTGACTTTGCTGCATATTGTGAGAAATATGCTGTACGTGTAAGCTCCACAGTATACGTCGAATATGAGAATACATCTTCGAAACTCTTCAGACCAAAACTCTCTTTGAAACGTTATATAGAGTGGAAGTTCTTAAGTTCGACAGAAATCAACTTCGACGTCCTATAGTTCGATTGCTTACGTAGAAGAATTAGACACGCCCCTATACGGACACTAAGAAATGGATTTGCCATTTGAATGGCAAATGGTCCTGTGTCTTGCAGTGATACTTTTGTTAAAGGAAAACAGAATATTTTATTCATTAGGACATCCATATTCATCACTTATTTTAAATTAATGAACTCTTCTTTTTCTATTTGAGAATTGTGCCGTTTGTGAGACGGAACTGTCCAAACCCCTGTGGTACTATGGGTAGAAGCGCATACACAAGTCTCGCGGCGTGCGGAAAATGCAAGTACAGTACTGTATTCGTTGATGGATAACCAATAAGAATTTGTATTTATTTCACATGCCACACCCACTACCCTTATTGGTCAGAACTTTCAATTCTGTTCTGTCGAACTTAGGAGAGTCCACTGTACTAATACCGGTACTATAAAGAAAAACTCTGAGCTCTATCAGAGATACATCAGCACGAAAAAATACGTACTTAACTCAGTTTCGGGAATGAAACTACAGTTGTGTTGATTTGAATGTTTTATTTTTGTTCGGTTAACAAATAGATAGTATGTGTCTATGATAAGAGAAGCAATTATCGAAGTGCATGCAGTACATTTTCTCTTAACATGCACCTACATTTCGATATTAGTCGCAGCTCACAACAAATTTTTCATTATGATTCACTCAAAGTATATTTTACGTGTATATTATCACTTCAATATTTGAGAACTTGCAATTACAAATGAAATCAGTGGTAATTCAGGTCTGTAGCTGCTCTTAGTACAGAGATATTACTGAGAGAGGCTGAGTTTACTGGCAATTTAGCGCCTTCAAATCCATAGCGAGGGGAGGTGACGTAATTGACCGTGGTCACACAAGTTACATTGGTCCATGGCCTGATTATTAACAACATTAGTTTTGGCTTTGGCTCATAGTGATGTTACATTAAGGATTCAAAATTCTGTCATTTTTTGTTTCACCACTGATCTCGCTCCCCATACTTGGTATGGGAAAGGAAGTACCCTATTTTACGTCAAAACGTTAGGTACAAAAAATCAGATCTAAAGGAAATTAAGGTAAGAAACAGTGTTTCGAAGTTTTTGAGCATTCGGATAATATATTAGGTATAGAGATATTCGATGTTTCCGAGCTATATGGTGGCTCTATCATCAGGGAAGGAAAGGACGGAGAGGAATGTGGAAAATTATCTATTGGATCCGTTACCAAGAACTGTTTTCTACTCAGAAATAGTCCAAGGCCACGAGTCGTACGCTTTAGAATAATTATAAAAGGTCACCTTAGCCTATATAAAGAAATTGTCTCCATAAAAATACTACCGGCAAATTGAATCGATTATTATTATTATAGGGTCACATGTCCATTCTCTTATAAATCGAGTTATGATCACCATCATATTCTTCTTAATGTAACACACTGTTTACTGAAGAAAAGACGCAAGTATGGGCACTCTACCGAATGTTATAGTGTAAAGAAGTTTCCGTTTAGTATTGAAAGTGCACGTATCCAGGACGTGACCTATCAATAACAAACTCTCTTATTCTCCCATCATTCTTTGCATGATATACAATATAAAACCTCATGATTCCATTCTTTGTTTACAACAGTGACAAAATAGAGACTAGTTGAATCATTAGGGAAAGGAGTGCCTAAAGATCAGAAAATTTGCTTTCGAATTTCACAGAATTCTATGATGGCTTTTGATGCTAAGTCTACGGGTACAATGGTTGCATATGAATACGAGTACTATATTGATGGAGTATCAATAAATAAGAAGAAAGTTGAAGATGTCATCAAAGTCATGCAGTATTTACTTCCTGAATATCTTCAATTTTATGAAGAAATTCTCCAGTGGCCGACAAAAGAAAGAAACAATAAAGGTGACTGAAAACTTCAGAGGAAGTGTTTAATGAAGAAACTTAAAAGTTCTTATGCTTTTAAATTGCTTTATTTCAGAAATAAGAGATCTTGCCTCAGCAAAATAATGTTCTAAACAGTTAAATTCTTAAGTATTTGTTAGTCATTAATAGTTAAGACACATTTAAGAACATAAAAATTTATTTCATTATGTTTTACTTACTGTTTATTATTAAAAGGGCACAAGTCCATCATAAATATTGTTTTTTTTTTTACAATTAAGTTTTAGTGATGTTGTCATTGGTTTATGCATGTAAATGTAAGTTTACACTTCTGTCGTCGAACAAAAAAATATGATTACAACACAAAGTACCATTTGCAAAATAAACAGTTTTTTGCATCTCCTGTAAAATTGACGAAAGTGGACATGTGACCATTAAAAATAATCGATTCAATTGTTACACGTCCCAAAAAATTCCCTTTAGATTTCAGTAAGTCTTGTTAGGGCTCATTGTGAAGAAATCGTTTTCGAAATTTTCGCGAACATAAAAATTTCATGCCATCTGTCTGTGTAAAGCGACTTCTTAACTGTTACACTGATTTTGTTTATATTCAATTCATAGGGGTCAATTTGCCAATATTTATGCACATGAAATACAATGACAGATTATTATCAGAAATAGATGTCTTCTTATTTGAAATAAAAAGCATACAATGACGATCCACATACAGAGACATCCGATGGCTTTCTTCGTGATCTTTTGTATTACGCAAAATACATTCACTCTGCTAGTGAAACACTATTTCCTAAACATAATTACATTATCCCTCCTGAAGGTATACCAGAAAAAATTGAACTTTGAGAAGGGATAATTATGTTTAGTGATGTCACTTCAGACCAATGTACTGTGGTTTTGTTAATTCGGCCTCAGAAGACGGTGATATTATGTTAGTCATACAGACAATGAAATTCATGACCGTAAAAAATGCTGCTTGAAAGCAACATCATATAAGTAGCAAAATTTGATTTGTTATATTGAATTATTTCAACGTTACAATTGCTTGTTCGTTGAAATGTGTATAGTCCCTATGATAACGTTATGCAATATGTCTTCTTTTGTTTTGTGTGTTTTTGGAAAATATAATTTCAATCAATGCTCCGCCATAAATGTTGTAACTAAAACTTTGTGCACCCCTCATGTTTATCGTACGGCTCGTCCTCCCCCCACACGTTAAGGCCGGTTCACAATAATCCGGGAACTGAAACGAGAAAGAGAACGGAAATACATTTATTTTAACAATATTTCCGTTCTCGTTGTCGTTTCCGTTCCCGGTTTATTGTGAACCAGCCTTTACCTGAATTTTGTTTACATTTTCACTGTACTTAAACGAGACGCTATATAGTGTACATAACGTCGCTCTCAAACATCGCTGATACTAGAAAAGAATTATCTGGGCGAACATTTTTCACCAACAAATTGATTAACATTCCAGGTGCCAATGTTTCATTTCCAAGGTTGTGTGATATATGGAGATCGCTATTGATTCAGTAGCCCTACACTGCAACAGGTCATAGTACGTCGCAATCATGGCCGATATACATATCTGCTTCACCAATTTTTCCTATTACATTAAACTTTACATTTGGAAATGTTTCCGAGCCATGTTTACGTAATAAAACCCTTTAAACGGTTGTAATTGTATCTGCACGCAGAGGCATTCAACGGTCGGACATAGCGGCCTATATCGCTGAATACTGCGTTTGGATTTCAAAGTCATTTTAGTGTCACAACATTGTCAAAGCGGTGATAAGCGGATTTTGCCAACTGTGTTTTTCATACGCACGAACGAACTTGTTGCCAACTAATGGTTCTATTTTTCTGTCTCCTCCAAAGCGTTTCAATTCGTGAAATATTTAAAGGGGTGAATCTTTACGAGAAATTTATTGATTTACACAAAGAGACCTAGGTGTGAATCCCAACGAGAACAAATGTTAATTTGTGGCGGACAAATTCTGTATCATATGCATAAGTTTTTTCACTCCGGACATGTATTCCATTTTCCAAACATCTGGATTAAGACTTCCCTTCTCAGCAAATATTTTAATTCCCATTATTTTTAAGGTGAAACATTTATGCTCGAATACCAAATGAATAAATCTTCACGAACATTTCACCATCTGACGTCACTTGCTTAGCAACCATGGCTAAAGAGAAATACAGGCTACGGCGCTACGTCACGTACTTAGTAATAACCAGGCTTCGGCCTAGGGACGCAGAGTAACCAGTATGAGGTTCAGAGTACACAGAGTATGTGACGTCATGACCCGTGTGCAGTCACCCGACTGCAACAGCACAGGTGGGTCCGTAATGTGCATTACCGTTGTGTGTATTGCTGCTTGGCTGCGGTACGTGTAACAGGCTTCGGCGTAGAGACACCTGATTGAAGGTTAAAACTCACGTTAATACTTTAATGGTAGACATTTATTGTCTACAGTAGGAATGTACTGTATATACTGAATCTGTACAGGGTGAAATATAGTTTGTGCCGTACTGCGACGGACTGTTTACATGTTGAGACACGACGTAACGTAGCGCTCCATCTCTCACTCCACTCGACCAACAAAACACTATCGACCGTGCGTTCTGAACTTCATGCGTTTCTGTGCACAGGACCGAAGCCTGGTCATAACATGGCCAACAGTGAACAAGTTTATATATAAATGTACGTTTAACAGGAGTTTAATATAGCAATTCCTTTGTTTTTTAGAACTTAGAACATGTATTTATGTTAGGCGATTGTCAATATGGCCATGACTAGACCATGATAATCACGTGACTCCAATTCGTGCCGTAGCCTATCTTTCTCGTTAGCCACGCTTAGCAACTGCAATGAATTAGTACGGCACACTTTATTCTGACGTAATTTGCTTAGCAACGGATCAATCTCTTCCATTGATACGATGTTTTCTAGACGGATAGACTTACTTTTTTGCATCAATTATATTTATTTCTTTCATCATAAACCTATAATAATTCTTCTCCAAAAAACCGATTCAGAGGAAAAACAGTAATTCCATTGTAAATAATATTTGTGCAGATACGTGGTAGGCCTATAGGCTTATATTTAATAAACAAATAAAGGGAAAATAAAAATTAGGAACAATATATAAATTGCATTATTTCACTCTCAATCATGTCTGTATATTGTAACACTTGTTTTCACAACACAAACTTCTATAACACTTCGAATTGCATAAAACGTTGAGTGCACGAGTACACGTCTTATTACTGCTACAACATTCAGTTTTGAAATGACAATGACATCTCCGATAATCCTGTGGCCGTGATTTACTGCTAGTTCAAATAGCTTCTATGAGACTTGTTTCTCTACTTTTTGCCTACTCTACAGGAATTTATTTCTGATTTCGTGTATTTTTGCTTAACCCTGCGTTACTCATGTTATAAATATTCTCACCATTGCTCAGGTGAGGTTTCACAAACCCCATTTTAAATAACTAATATATTTTTCCACAAGTTTCAGAAATCAGATAAACGCAATTAAATATACTATTCTTAGTTCACTTAAACAATTTCTTAAGTGAACTCTTCTGGATGTGATTGAAAAGTATACAGATGCACAGAGTACACACTACCTCCATCTCTTATATTTTCGTTGAAATATAAACGCCGGGGTTTACCACACCCCACCTGAGTAATGCAGGGTTAAAACTATAAAGTCACAAATAAATAAGTTTCTCGTAGAAGTAGCCTTGAACTGTTAACTGCGAATCATCAGTATTGCCTACCGTTTAAGTACGAAATAGATATCTGTTTCCACATTTGCTATAGCTGAAATACAGTGGAAGCTCTCAAGTTCTACAGAAATCAAGTGCGACTGCTTACGTAGGAGAATTAGACACGCCCCTATACGGGCACTAAGAAATGGGTTTGCCATTTGAATGGGAATTGGTTCTGTGTTTTGTAGTGATACTTTTGTTTTTATTTTTTATTTATTTTAGTTGGTTATTTAACGACGCTGTGTCAACTACTAGATTATTTAGCGTCGATGATATTGGTGATAGCGAGACGGTATTTGGCGAGATGAGGCCGAGGATTCGCCATAGGTTACCTGACATTCACCTTACGATTGAGGAAAACCTCGGAAAAACCCCAACTAGGTAATCAATCCAAGCGGGGGTCGAACCCGCGCCCGAGTGCAACTTCAGATCGGCAGGCAAGCACCTTAACCGACTGAGCCACGCGGTGGCTGATACTTTTGTTAAAGGAAAATAATTTTTTTTGATCAGAACATCCATATTTAATCACTTATTTTAAATTAATGAACTCTTATTTTCTTCTTCTTCTTCTTCCCATTAGTTTAAACTCTCCCTTTTAGGTTCTTATTACACGACCCACGCCACTCGGTCCTTACAGGGCCGCGACCTGTCAGGAGAGGAATTAATCTATTGGAACACATACATACTTTTTTGACCACACAAGGACATGGAGGGCCTCCCCGGATGAGGGATCAGCTCAATGCCAGTGCCACCTCCGATACAACACAAACATTTAAGAAATTACACAGCATTCACTCACACATATGAAAGGATGAAGGGAAGGACTGCCGTCCATGGCCGGACTTTCTTCTTATTCTATTTGAGAATTGTGCCATTTGTGAGACGGAACTGTCGAAACCCACTGTGGTACTGCAAGCGCATACACAAGTCTCGGGGCGGGCAGGAAATGCAAGTACAGTACTGTATTCGTTTATGGATAACCAATAAGAATTTGTATTCCTTTCATCTGACACACCCACTACCTTTATTAGACTGAACTTTCAATTCTGTTTTGTCGAACTTAGGAGAGTCCACTGTAGTTTCTGAACTAAGTTAATGAAGTTAGTATGATCGGGCACTGCATTATGCTCGGTTGTTTTGTAATGAATATTGCGTCATATTATGTTGTGATTACAATATGTCTGATTGAAAAGATACATTAACAAAACAAGAGGCGTACATGAGAGAACAAAGAAATTGTATAAGAGAAGTGAAGTAATATGAAAATGCTAAAGTTGTTAAGTCAGGTCATGGGCAGGGTAAAGGCTATAGAGAGCGAAAACGAGGAGAATCTCCTAACAAATGACATTTATGGTGAAAAAATAACTTATTCTGTATTATATGTAATATGTAAAGTACATAATAGATTATTATTTGAATTATACATTGTGTTCTTTTGCATTCCCTAAATCTATCTGAAGTTTAGTAGAGTAATTTACGGAAACATACTTTCGGAACAAGTGGTTTCACTAGCACAGAGCTAAGCTATATTCCATCTTACACTCCTTATACTTCTCTTCATGCCCTTCTCTTCTACTTTCTCATCAGTTTTATTTATTTTCTTCATCTGTTTTCGTCTATTACTGTATACACGACATTGTGTTTTCACTTTTCTTTAATCCATTCTCTTAGTTATACATTTTTCTGTTTAATTTTCCGATATACTCTACCGTTCATTGTTTTTCACTTTACTTTTTCTTCATTATAATCTTCCGTTTCTTTCATCATTATACTCTTCTGTTACTTTTTATTGCCTAACCCGTTTTATTTCCATATTATTCACTTCTGTTTTTTATTTAATTCTCTTTTTACGAATATTAACTTATCTTCTGTGGTCCTCATCCGTGTTCTCTTTCTTTCCATATATTCTGTTATCCTTTCCTTTTCATTATTTTCTATCGTCGTTTTCATTTCTTCCTTTCTATTATCCTCTTCCGTTTCTCTTTAGTACGATATTTCATTTACTGTCTCTTCCTTTTCGTTTTACCTACTGATCATTCTGACCTCTATCGCCTCTGACAAACATGTGACTGAATTACTCTCTTGTTCTTAAAACTAGTCTATGCTTACACAGAACAGACAGACAGCAGGATTGTCCGTCACAGTACTCACTCTATCTCCCAAACACAGGGGACACACAGGTCAACATAATCAGACGGAAACAAACATCTATTTCTCTAATGGGATTCGAAACCACGATCCCAATGTTTGCAAGTGCTAAACCGTCCGACTGTCTATCGGAACTTCACGATCTACAAAAACAAACACCTCAGGTAGGCTAATTCCATAGAGAGTTTCGAGTTCTTTTCTGCATTATAAGCCTATACTTATTAAGTTATCATTAGTGAAATACTATTTATAATCCTAATAAGGTAAAGTACCCAAATAAGAGACACTTTTTCTTAACTGCTTATAAATGAGGATGGGAATAGACATTTTTAATCTGAATGAGTTTAATACATACAGCATTTCGTCTATTTTTAGAATTGACAATACAAATTGTAGTTAGTTTTTTATTATTACTTCAAATTATAACAAAAAGTAAAACTGGGAAATACTGATGTTTTGAAATAACAGACACCTGTGTTATTTAATTATATTTTTGAACATGGACAAAAATTGTCATCATTTGGCTGAAAATTGAAGCAATATATAACATTGAGAAGTCTTGCAGATACTTTAATAAATTCAGGAACATTTTAAAATTGAAGAGGTCAGTGCAACAGTAACCTAACTCCTCTCAACAGAAATTCTGTGGTTTATTTGGCATTTTTCAAGTGAAATTAAGATGATTTACGAATAGAACACAAAGTCGGTCAAATCGGACATGAAAGTACTAATCTTATTTAGGCTACTATTGCTAACGTTAATATTTTGCTAGAGAAAGAAAAATGATAGAATATTAAATTTCCATCTCCATATTTTAATTTTAAGTTGATTGCATTTATTTTTCCGGCCCCTTTAATTGACACAATTCTTATTTAGCTGTATTGAGCAAGTTGATAAACGAAAGGTTCATCATCAGTGCTGCAGTCTTCGTGTGCCCAACGACGACATTTTGAACACTGAATCTATTTCTCCCCCCTGAGCCCTGGTGTCCTCTGAAAAAATTCAGTGCAAAACAAGCACTCTCCATAATCATAATTTTCTCCATATTCCGAGTCACTAGAGTTAATTAATTCCATTTCCACATCGGATTCTTCATCACTGGACGAAATCAAGCAGTGCTTCTTGGACTGAGTTTTTCTGTGATTTTTGTTGTTTTTCGAACAACTTCTTGCGAGCTCGTATTTTCTTTGATTTTCCTTATCTAAACTCTCTGTCATTTTTTTTTCTGATCAGAACTGATATTATGATAGCTCATTTTCCTACCCTGGATGACTTTACATGCGACTACCCACTGGTTGAAGCTTAGGCCCTTGAGGTGGTGGTGGTTGCTGCTGCTGCTGTAGCCCTAACTGTGGTATAACCAAAGTCACCGTTTCTGGCGCGTGAAATAAGTAATGGGAACGTTGAGAGCGAGTAACTTATCTTTGCCATAGTCTGTGGGCATTAAAGCTGACAACTGTGATTCGCAGATTGCTTACGTCGCATCTGTTTAGGAGGTGGTACCACTCTCAGCCGAAGTGGCAACAGATGCCACAGATCCTTGAGTACACTGACCAGTCAGTGGACTGGTCAATGTACTCAACGACACATCCCAGAAACGCAAAGTGCGAGTGTCTTGCCTTTGACGCAGTCAGTGGGCAACAAGACTGACAACTGTGATTGGCAGATTGCTTACGTGACGTGTTGGGTGTTACCGTTCTCAGCTACACTGGCAACAAGTGCTCACTGACTGGCTTTTTACTCAAGAACACGCGCCACAAACGCTGGCACTGGCTGTAGTGGCGAAATTTACAAAGGTCCAACGCAATTTTAGAAATCAGGAATCACATTAAATTTACTAGTTTTAATAATTATACAAGATTTTTATTTGAAATGTATAGAGAATATTTTACGAATTAAGCACTTATCTTTTGATCTTTAAGTAAGGTAAATATTGTCGGACTAGCTGATTTTAATTGACTTTAGCTATTGATAGTATTGTCATCTCAATGAATAATTAATTTTAGTCATTCATAACGATAACTTAATCATGTCAATTAGTAATTTTTGTAATGAATAATTAATAATTGATAATTAATGATTGACCTAATTCGTAATTAATTTTAATTAATTGTGCAATTAATCTTTCATTGGTTCTTATGTAGTTGCTGGCAGACAAACTGACACGACTAGAATCATTAACGCTTTTCGTAAACTCTCAAAGGTGAGCATCATAATAATACCAAATAAGGGTTCTAAATAAGGGATACTATCTCTTAAAAGAACCCTTAGGTATCTCTTATTAGGGAAGAGAGTAAGTAAAAATGAAATAGCTACCCAAGGTCATAAGTTATTATCTTCCTTATTAGCAATCTACCTTATTATGTGCAACATTTTGCTAGCAATTTTATAAAATTAGTAATAAATTTGTTGTAGCATGCATTACCTGCTGTTCTCTTCCCAACAAAAACCAGTAAAAAGTTCAAAGTGTGAAAAATTACTTTTCTTGCTCTCAGCTTCGTTGCTTACTCCGAACTGAGGTTAGACAAAGAACATTATGCCTTAGAAGCACAAACGTTGATTTACTATGGTTGTCGAGAGATGGCAAATTATACCGGAGAAATTAACAATGTATCTCTTATTAAGGCCCTGTCTCTTATTTGGGTACTTTACCTTACTTAATCAACTTTGAGGCTTATAAACGTTAATAGAGTCATAAAAGCACGTTAAGATGAAATACATGAATTGGAAGGTTGGAGCATGTAAGCATTTTATCGTGTTATGATCTGATGATGATGATGATAATAATAATAATAATAATAATAATAATAATAATAATAATAATAATAATAACAATAATAACAATAATAATAATAATCCGGCTTTTTCAGGTGTAAATTCCAGTAGGCCTAAAGCTGACTTGAATAATTTTGATAATCCCGGGTTCAATACCTGGGTCCTGGAACAAATTTTCCCGTGGGTTCGATACCTGGCCCTGGAACAATTTTTCCCGTGAAACCAAAGGTCCCAGGTTCCATATCCGTCTCTACAACAGTTTTTCCTTGAAACCTAAAGGTGCCGGGTTCGATACCCGGCCCTGGGACAATTTTTCCCTTGAAATAATGATAATAATAATAATAATAATAAAGATAATACTTTTTTTTACTTATTTAAGGACGCTGTATCAACTAATAAGTTATTTACCGTCGATGCGATTGGTGATAGAGATAGGTATGGTATTTAACAAAATGAGACCGAGAATTCGCCGTGTCAGCGACATGACTAGAGTGACGTTACAAAGACAATATTGGTGGATAGACGACTTAAATTCAATCCAAAAAAATTTAATGTAAACGTTTGTCATAAATGTAACGTGCATATAATATTTGATCTCAAACACTAGTATGATATAATAACATAACAATGATAATTATTTGTATATACAGTTTTAATAGAATTATATATTAATGATATCACTATATATAAAATAAATACATGAAGTTCATGACTTAACACCATACCAATAAATATTGTTCAATAATTAACATTGTATTAATACGTATTAATAAACCACAAAATAGTGATGTCATATGAGTGACCAACTGAATATTATTTATATTACTTAATAATAGACTTATCTGCAAAAACCAACATGAATTATTGTAAACATCGATGTAGCTCAATGAAAGGCAAGCATCGACTGACAAATGAAACAGGTTACACCGCTGGTATATAAACTTGGCATCTGACTGGTGACTGTCACAGTTTCCAAAGCAAGCATAGTGCTCAGAAAAAATTGTATTATTATTATTATTATTATTATTATTATTATTTTATTGCAAATTTCGTAAGAAAATTGCATTAATTAAAATGCAATGTATTAGTTGCTGACTTTCAAGCATTACGCTGATAAATTAGAGGAGCAGCGGGTTAACGACGCATTATCGACTCCATGTTGTCTGACACATATCTGTATCTCCCCAACTACCCTTCCTCGTTTGTATGTCGTATTCTGTAATACTCTGTATAGTAGCGTTCCAAAAAGGACTATTAAAACAGCTGACGCCTAATTCGCGCTTAAAACCCTATAACTTGGTACGAGTCGCATTATAATATCTCTTTTCTCGATCGCGACCTGCCTTCTGAGTTTAAAAGCAAAATAGAGATAATCTTTCTGAGGTGTCGTGAATCAATGCAACATTTAACACAATAAAAAGAACATCCCAAAACGTTTTACGTTATAAGCAGAAAAAACGTGTATGTGGGTGAATTAAAAGGCTACGGAAAAAAATATATTGCACGTCGACACAGCAATGTCGTAAATATATGCGTTCCCATGTTTGCTAGTCACAATATGTTGTACAACAAAAAGTTATAGCGGTAGTTTTTGTTGCTAAGCAATAGAAACGAAAAACAACAAATAAAAGAGGAGTGGGATTGAAATGCTAATCAAAATGGGGACATTTGCTAATCTGCTTAACGCTGCAACCACAGTTTCAATTTCTGTACGGTCTTCCCTTCTCTCTGCCCGCCATTGTTGTTTATGCATCGGTTTATTTACGATGTACCACACCCCTCTCACATGTGGCATATTCGTAGGTCAATGCAAAAAGTGACTACGAACATGTACAACAAAAGCGATAGGCCTATGTTATAAAAAAATCCCATAACTTTCTTCTCACAACTTTCAGATCCAATGCATTCATGTTAATTTTAAATTAAATATTAACTACAGTAGATTCACATTCATAGTGACGTGCCGAATACAGATGATGGCATGTGGTGAATTAAAAGCCTCCGGGGAAAAAATATCGTCGCGTATCATAGTGAATGAGCTTATCTTTATAAAATATAAGTTGGAGACTGGAAAAAACGATGCATACTTAATAAAATTAATAAATATGTAGATATTTCTGTCGTATTTCTTATTTCTCTGAACAATTTTTTTCCTCTTGAGTAATATTATCCCGGCTGTCGCTAATCATTTCCTCATTTCTTGCGAATTCTTGCAGAGTCCTCTAGGCTGCTATTGCGGTATAGGAGCAGCGTCTATGGTTCAGCCGTAACGCGCAAGTTTTCCATCCAGACGGCTCGAGTTCGATTTCCAGCCTGGCCGTAATGGAATTTGTAGTGGACAAAGCAAACGTTGCTTAATGTTTTTCTCGGGGTATTCTTATTTCTTTCCTTCACTCCACCAAGATATTCCATCTCTCCCTCACTTCAAATTATATCGTCTGCAGTAGTTAAAAATAGTTTGGTTGAAGTCTTGGGGATAGTAGGAAGTCTCTGATACTGAATAGGATTTAAAGGCTTCGGACCAGAGCCCTGCATAACGGCCCATCCCATGGGCTGCTTCCGCACTGCATAGCACTGGGCTCTGCAGTGTTGCACGGTAACTAGCTCGTGACGTCACTCAGCATCACCGCACGGGTCCGGAGCGAACTGCTTGCGGAACGGTTTTGTGCGATGAGCTTGTAGTAAAGCATGGCCCAAAGTTTCCCCTTCTATCAGTTACTTATAAATTTATTTTGCGCGGGCTTGTGCTTGTGTTTGCTGTTCGGTTAACGATCAGCTACTATTTCAAACGTTTACGTTTTAGTTTTTGATTTCGGTTTTTCAAGAGGAGTCCAAATAATCACAAAGAAAATACATTCTCTGTGAGGCTACTATTACACTATCAAAGTTCTTTGACAAAGAATAGGATAAAATATTTTATCAAAGATCTTTGATAAAAAATAGGATTTGGGGTATATTATAGTACATAAAATCTTTTATCAAACATAACCTAAACTTAGGAACAAAAGCTCTCCGAACAATTATTGTTCCACAACCGTGAACACGTATTCCGAGGATTTGTTGATACTAATATTACGCGTTAAGTTTCTGATTTGTTTATACTAATATTTACGCGTTATATTTATAACACCATGAATGAAGAATAACTACAATTCATTCAATTATTATAATATGCATGATACTGAAAAAGAAACAACTCTGGGTTAAAGCCCTGATCACAAAACAAATATGTAATCAGAGTCAAACCATGGATGGCAAGACGTGATAAGAGAGGTAAACATCAGAACTTATTGAAAGAGCTACAATGCGAGGACTTGAAAAGTTATACAAGTTATTATAAAATATTATTATTATTATTATTATTATTATTATTATTATTATATCATATTAATATTATATTACAAAAATTATGTATTTACATTTCATTTCCTTCATACTCCGATATCAGAATTTTTGTGGTAGCAATAGTCCAGTTATATTTCGTTCCGCCATATTTGTTTTAAGGTATAGAAATCTTTTATCAAAAATAACAAGCTGAACTTACATTTCATAAAAGATCTTTTATGAAAGAAACGTTTATAAAAGAAAACCCTTTACACTGTCATATATTTTATAAAACATCTGTCAAAGAACTTTGATAGCTGCCCGGAAAATCTTCATCACAGACACCGGCCTTGAAAGCATACATGCTAAAATAGTCTCTCTAGAGAAAAAGTAGTAAAGGAGAAAATCGATGCTAGACAGTTTAAAACAACAGAGTCGGATGGAAATTAAAGAAATACCATAGGGACAGTTTTTAAATCTGTGTTCGACAGCAGGGGAAAATAATTTAATTTTGTAATGTGTTCAGTATGCAAGTAACTGTATGCTCATGCCACACGCCAAGCGAAAGGACAACCAATTCGTGCAAGCAGGAAAGCAGTAGAATGCAATTATCTGGTGCAGTGCTGAGCAGTGCTGTGGGCTTAAGCTTGGAAGCCCAGTGCACTGGGCTAGGAAGCGACCGGGTCAAGGAATGTTGGTCTTGGGTGGGCTGGGCTGCTGATGCATTAGGACTCGCAGTGCTGAGCTGTGGGCCAGCCTGCACGACTCTGCTTCGAATTTCAGGTGTCTGATTATATAACCTGGCTCTATCAAGGTTTAGAGCAGGATGGCCCTTCCGTTAACACAGAATCCACGAATTCCATCCAGTCCATTCGTCGCACTGGGACAATCATCGCATATTTTGGCGTAATGGACTTACGTGCGCCTAGTGCAATCTCCTACAATACCAACGTGGCAACCAATTAATTAAGGAACGAGTAATGAAACTAAAAATAAATGCTCCAACTAAATGTCAATTGTGAATACGAAATGATGCAATATTAAGTAACGCGGTGGCATTCCTTGTAGTTTCAAGAATACAGTTAGATAAATCACAGCTGCTCACTACCTACAACTGTATCGAGAAACTCAAAATATGGTCCTGGACTGTGTCATTGCTACTTAATATATGGATTTTCTAGATTTTTCTTTTCATAATATATCAACAATATTATTTAATTTGGTGTTATTTTTCTCACGGCCCCATGAAAGTCGATATTGAATATAACAGAAATAAAAGACAACTGACTGTAGAATAGACCATTTTAATGTTATATATGCATGCTTGATCATAGGCCCTATTTAGTTATATATATTTTTTAATTATTTTAACGTAATTTATCAAAATTTAATGTAGCCTCTTTTTTTTTCCTGGATATGAAGGATAAATGTGCAAACTTTGACAAATATCAGTAAGTGTAAATTGTATAGGGTACATATTAGGCCTATACATACATAGCCACAGTGGCGTTTATTATATAATGTCCTTGTTGGAATAAAAAGTTCAGGTATACGTTGCGAAGTCTATAAACAATGAAATAATTCATAGTTAAGACTGAAGGCTAGATAGAAGACAGGTGACTTAGTACGGGATTTGCTTAAAAATAAAATGGTAATTCTGAGTTAGATACTCGTATATGGCTAAGAAATTTGAATTTGGTAAAAGGGCATTTTAAATGTTTTGAAAGAAACGAATTGTCGTTTCTATAGAATTCATTCAATCATAATGTTCTGCCCAAGGGTAGGTATTTCACTGCAAACTCAGAATTCTCCAGTCTTTCCTATTTTCTGCCTTCCTCTTAGTCTCCGCATATGATCCATACATCTTAATCTCGTCTATCATCTGATAAATTCTTCTGCCCCGAACTCTTCTCCCCTTCATCATTCCTTCCAGTGCATCCTTCAGAAAGCAGTTTCTTCTCAACCAGTGACCCAGCTAATTCTTGTTTCTCTTCCTGATCAGTTTCAGTATCGTTGTTTCTTCACCTACTCTTTCCAACACAGCTTCGTTTCTTATTCTGTCTGTCCATTTCACAAGCTCCATTCTTCTCCATATCCACATTTCAAATATTTTATTTTCTTGTGTTCACTTCGTCGTAATATCCATGTTTCCGCCCCATACATTGTCACACTCCACACAAAGTACTTAATTAGTCTCTGCCTTAGTTTTTTTTCCAGAGATTCGCAGATGTTCCTTTTTCTATTAAAAACTTCCTTTGCCATTGCTATTCTCCTTTTGATTTCTTAGCAGCAGCTCATGTTACTGCTTGTAATACTTTGAAACTGAAGTAAAGCCATAAAAAACTGTAGAACCTTCGAGTATAGACGTAAGATTTCATTGGGGAAAATAGGAAAAAGTAAGTGGTGCTGTACATAGTCAGATAAAGTATAGGCTTGATAATGAAATTCGGGATCAATGCAACGAAGAAAGTAAATGTGACTTAATTCTAGATTTTAGATTCCACTAGAAATAGGAATTGATTACAGTGTGAAGAACGAAGAGCTATTTGACATAATTACCAGTATAATATGAAATGGTTTTGCTGTTATTTATAGTCGCTTTAACATCTCTGGTCATATCGCGAGTTAATATTTCTGGGTGAAATTCGAAGGCCTGTGTACTCTTGCTGAGACTGGTTCCATTGTTCTGAACCAGAGTGAACCAGATGGCATCTGTAGATATATAACTGATTTGTTATGAATATGATTTTTGGTGATTAAGGAAGCCGATGATATTCAGGGATGTTGTGGCCCGAATTTCCTGGCATTTGTTTTATGGTTGAGGGCAAACTCTGAAAAACCTCAACCATAAAATTCAACCCAACCGGGAATCGAATCTGCGTAAGAGACCAGCATGCTGACCACAGAGGTGGTCAGGTCAGTTTTGATTGAAGTCTTAACGGATTAATGACTCCAACCCATGTTGATGATGAGGACGATGAAGATGATTGATGATTTAGAGGAAGAAGAGGCGTTGAAAAAGTAGATTCTATTAATCCTAGACAAAACTATAAATCGCCTTCAATTACAATTCGTTGTTGTGCGCCATGCGTTTCTTATCTCTCGAAATTTAATCCTCCCCTAGTTGTCCGACATTGGCTGCTTGTCTGTGCTCATTTTTGAGGTCCCCGATGCAATGCAAATGTAACAAAAAAATCTTCCAATCAGAAGGAAGTCTTTTTGAATGTGTAAAATTTTATCAATTCCCTCTTCTCTGCGTTCTTAATTGCAGGAAGACTATTGAATATGTAGATTTGGTAGAATTTTAGATTTTTCAATCTTCGCCTCGCAGTAGTGTACATACAGAGCAGCTTAGTGGAGGAGATAACTTTACTCCGAATGAAAGATCTGATGTTAAGTTTTTATATCTGCTTATGTTAATTTAAAAAATTGCTTTATCGACTGTATTGCTTACTTAAGACTATTTAACACTCCTCCTACATTTAAAAAATGTATGATTTAAATAAACGAGACACCGAAACATAGAATTTTTTCGGAAATGGCAGTTAAAATATTTAATTTTTATAGTCGCTTTAACTGTGACGTCATAGATGTTGTTGTTGATACATTGGTTTCCTGCTATCATTGGCACGTCTTCGAACTATTATGACATCTAATCGGCATAGTTACAGTAATTTCTGTTGCATGATAACGTACAAAGCCATAAGGCCATCACTGTTTGGGAGTTTTTCACTGGAAGAGTCATGTGCGCTACTTTCCTAATTGCCTTCAGAAACTAATAAGATCAATGTAATAAATTAACAAAATATACTGCCATAAAAACCTTTATACACAACTATTACGTAAGTTATACGTATTTTAATGCCAGTAATTACCAATATCTGAAAGAATGGACTAGATGCGCGATTCTAAAATCTCATCACCAACATAATTGATTAAACATTTACTAGGTTACTGCAGATTATGTTGGTCGCACATACAGTACTTTTATATTGCACTTTTTATGCTTTCATAATAATTATATATATATATATATATATATATATATATATAAATTGAGGGAAAGAAGACAGAAGACAGACACTGGAAAGTTTTCTTTTCTCAATCGTACTATTAGGGACTGGAATGCTTTACCTGCAGACTTACTGAAGTCTTTACCAATAACCAAAAATGTATTTAAAAATAGGCTTAAGGACTTTATTAATAGACGGTAGTATATTATACATACTATTTAAAAGGTGTAATTGATATTTTATTTGAAATGTTGCAGCAGTGAAGAAGTGTGTTGTGTCAGTGAAGTATGTTGTGTAAGTGAAGTGTGTTTGTGCCAATGAAGTTTTATAGTTTATAATGGCAGTGGAAAGTATTTGAACAGTGAACTATTTTTGAAGTGTTAGTGAAATCAGAATAGAATCAGTGAAATGTGTCGTAGTTCCAGTGCAGTGAGTGAGTTGACAGCTAAATGAGTAGACTAGTGCTAAAAGGTACTTGTGCAGGTATGAACAAATCATACTCGTGGGTTTTAGTTCAAACTTAAGGTTAAGATACAAATTAGATTTACTCTTAATGTTATTTTAAGTGATCGTGCTTCATTTAATTTAGGATGCTAATTATTATTATTATTATTATTATTATTATTATTATTATTATAAATTGTATTTTTATTAATTATTATTACTTCTCATTACTGAGTGTAATTAGTTACCACTGCCACCGGGTACTTACCCATTTGGAGTGTGAATAAATAAATACATGCATATATAAACACACACTATTGCCAATAACATTCGCGAGTGTAGTTTATTTTTAAATTATTATTCAAAAGACGTAAGTACAAAACAAATTCGTTTAATGTGCACCATACTTAAACGAACACGAATTTTTTTTTCCCCCCATAGATTGCACAGAGAAAATAATGCCTAATAATTACAAAAAAGTGTGATATATAATTTCGTGATACGATGTTAGTTTGTATAAGCAACCATTTTCGCATAATCTCAAATATATAAATAAATAAATATATATATATGTTATGTTTTATTTAACGACGCTCGCAACTGCAGAGGTTATATCAGCGTCGCCGGATGTGCCGGAATTATATATATATATATATATATATATATATATATATATATGTAATAATTATTTAAAGTATGTGATCACTTGATCTAAAATAAGGAGAAAAACAATGGTAAATTACTTCTAATAAACATGAATAGGCTTTTTCCATTGCTACAAACGAATTGTTGTTCCAACTTTCAGAAATTAGTTTAACCATAGTCTTTATTTGGTAAAATTGCATAAGAAGGTTGTCTTAGTCAATGAGGTCGTTACAAGCAACTAAATCTCATTGACTGATAAATAAATAAGAAAATCCAATCTTCCCATGAAGGGTCAAGTTCGACCAGCCGGCTCCTGGCCTCGAGGTGAACAATCATCCAACTAGAACGAAGGTAAAGTGTAGTTAGCATGATGATCCACATCGGTCAAATAGATTTAGCTATTTCTTACGATCTAAACAAGTATAACATCCTTCTCACCCCATCTTTTCTTTCGAAATTTGAATTCATTACTCGTCAGAAGCAATGAAAAATGTCCAACGTATATCCATTCTAGACTCTAATCACTTCTAATATTATTTTGCTATTTAAGAAAAGTGTTATTCGAAAGGGAAGGAAATCTTAAAAGATATAAGTGCTTCATGTGGTTGGTATATTACTCGTCAAATAATTATCAATAATTTACTATAACTTACATGCAATAATGGGGATTCGTCGGAACGTGACAAAATGGATTTAATGACGATTTATCCTTTAAGAAACAGCGGTCCCGATTTTTTCTTTTGCAGTCCTACTTTAATTTTAAATTGCTTGTGGCAAAGAAGAAGAAGAAATTATTTTCGAGGGGCAATTTTATACTACTCAGGTAAGCCTACTAAAAATTGCATTATTTTTTCCCTATTTCTGTATCGGCAAGAGTTAAAATTAGGGTAACTTTTAAAAACATAATTCGTGCATGTATTCTCAATAGCTAACATTATTACCTGTGGATGTTTCAACAGGAGGCATAATTTATTCTTCGGGCAATTTTTACAGAAACAAAGTATATTTTTGCTCTAAATCCGTAACGGCTAAAATTATATCACGTCTTAAAATTTTTGACTGAAGAAATTTACGACTGGAGCAAAGTAATAATAGGCCTAATAATAATAATAATAATAATAATAATAATAATAATAATAATAATAATAATAATAACAATAATAATAATAACAACAATAATAATAACAACAACAATAACAACAATAGTAATAATAATAACATAATAATATCTGAAAATAAACAAATTTTTGAAGACTTCCTCTTTACAGGGAGGCGCAAAAGTCACTAATCACTATTATCAATTTTATTATTTTTAGCTGCAACATTTGCATTTGATAGCTATCTGAATGCGTGAAACGATTGTGGGGCTGCAATGTCAATTTCAACGGTCAGTGTAATCAACTATTTGATTATTTGCTAAAGAAGAACGGGATTTTTTCCTTGAAAACGTGGTGTAAAGATGTTTATAATTTAATAATTAGGCTATTAAGAATAGAATGAACATTTTATTTTCCCACCACCAAGTCGCAAACATAATACAATGATATAGGTACCGAATGAAGGAACACGATCTGTCACAGGGAGTTCAAAGTCAGATGCACCTGTTATGCTTACCAGTGAGACAATAAGCTTTTAATCTTGCAAGTAGTAATGCAAAGTTATAATTATTAAGTCCACGCGCACAATGATTATAGAAAAAGGCATTTTAAAATCTGTTCAGAGAATCTTACATAATGCCAAATTCAAACCTTTTATTTCATATATTATTACGATATACCGAAGTACATATATTTCCGTGCAGAAATTCTGCGTCATCATATGATGAAGGATGAGTGGAACAGAGAAGAATTCTCTCCGGCACCGGGATTTGAACCCGGGTTTTCAGCTCTACGTGATGACGCTCTATCCACTAAGCCACACCGGAGTCCCATCCCGATGTCGGATCGAATCCTCTCAGTTTAAGTTCCACCTCTTGGGTTCTCTCTAGTGGCCTACCTTCATGCACTGCGTCATAGATGTATATGACAGTGGCAGAATGTCCACACATGTGCAGAGGTGTACTCGTTATGAGTGACTAAGTGGCCGGGATCCGTCGGAGTAAGCACCGTCCTAAATCACTGATTATTTTTCGCATATCATATATTATTACGATGTACCGAAGTACATATGATATTTCCGTGCAGATATTCTGCGTCTCCATAATATGATGAAGGATGAGTGGAACAGAGAAAAATTCTCTCCGGCACCGGGATTTGAACCCGGGTTTTCAGCTCTACGTGATGACGCTCTATCCACTAAGCCTCACCGGATTCCCATCCCGATGTCGGATCGAATCCTCTCAGTTTAAGTTCCACCTCTTGGGTTCTCTCTAGTGGCCTACCTTCATGCACTGCGTCATAGATGTATATGACAGTGGCACAATGTCCACACATGTGCAGAGGTGCACTCGTTATGAGTGACTAAGTGGCCGGGATCCGACGGAGTAAGCACCGTCCTAAATCACTGATTATTTTTCGCATATCATATATTATTACGATGTACCGAAGTACATATGATATTTCCGTGCAGATATTCTGCGTCATCATAATATGATGAAGGATGAGTGGAACTGATTTATGATCTCTCCTGATCGCAGGCTACGTGGAAAATTCATAAGAAGATGATAACCAATTAATATGCCACCAAAGTCTCCAGACCTAATTGCTATGGATATTTTTCTTTGAGACATAGTCAAAGACAAAACGTACGCTACGAAAACAAGAACACTGAACAATCTTAATGCATCCATCGAACAAGTCTTTCATTCAGGCTGAAAACTATGCCAAGGCGTTTGCCTCAGCTTTCATAAATGCCTTCAGCTAGGCGGAGGGAAGCCAATCTGAACATACAAAGTAGCTGTAATAACTATGAACATTAATGAATTAAAAAGTAGTAATAAAATGCACGGTGGCAACTCAGTGATTAATGTAGCAATAAATTGATATTGACTTCTGCGCCAGCCTGTATACTTTTATAAGTTTATTTTAAGACTCTTTATCAACTGCCATGATTATCTAGCATCTGAACGAAATTAAGGTGATAATGCCAGCGAAATGATTCCAAGGTCCAACACCGAAAGTTACCCAGCATTTGCTCTTAATAAGTTGAAGGAAAACCTCGGAAAAAACTGAACAAGGTAACTTGTCCCAACCAGAATTTAAACCACGATCAGACATAAAACTGAAACTCCACAGAGGTGGACATTCAGCATATTAATTCATCACACAATCACATGTAAGAAACAAAGCCATGATTACAGCCCGGATATTTGGCAAATGCCTGTTCTACTGGATGGAAGTAAATAATTATTCCATAGGTGATTTAGGATAAATAAAATTGATTGGGGTCAACTCCTATTTTGCCTTTTTAAGGTATTTCTTACTAAAATGCCTTTTTTGTCATTTTAAAGCAATATTTCTTGTTTATTTGCAATTATGTAATTAATTGTAATATAATGTGTTGAAATTTAAATATATGAAACAGTGACTCACTTTACTAACAACTTACTTACTTACTGGCCTTTAAGGAACCCGGAGGTTCATTGCCGCCCTCACATAAGCCCGCCATTGGTCCCTATCCTGAGCAGGATTAATCCATTCTCTATCATCATATCCCACCTCCCTCAAATCCATCTACGTCTCGGCCTCCCCAAAAGTCTTTTTCCCTCCGGCCTCCCAACTAACACTCTATATCAGGGACCGTCAAGTGACTACACTCTCGTGCGTACGTACAAACCCTCAAGCCCTGACGTACAGCTGCGGGCAAGGGTAGCTGCTTCCACAGTGGCGGAGCTGATAACTTGTATGTGAACCAAATTTGTAATAAGAATGTAAATTAATTTCAGCTTTTAATTGAAGCACGCTTTCACTGTTAATTGCACTATACTGAAAAACAGTACTCTATACAATTTTGTACAGTTAACTATATACGAAACAAATTTTTGCATGTTTGCACAATAATGAAACAAAACAAAATATACACTTTTATACAGATTAATATACTGTTTGTCTTCTTCTCATTGCTATACAATTCAATTAACAAAATAAAACAACAGTACAAACGTTGTTATTCAAATACAATTCTCTAATAATAGTACTTTTTCTTAAACATCAGAGATCCGCTGCGATTTTTGCAGGTTTCTGTTAGTAAGCAGCTATTTAATTCTCGGAGCTATTGTTTTAGTACCAGCCAATCGCAAACATGCTTACAATTGTTCATCACTTAGTTGTTTCTGTGACGTGACTTTGTAAACTTCATTAAACAAAACAGTGTTCCGCATACGTAGGTTGTCCCGAACATTTACAACGTTCTTGCAGCAAGATTGTACTGTTTAGGAAACCTTTCTCGTGGAAAACAAGTATAGAAATGGTTAATACTTTTTCTGTTTTGATACTTATCCTTTAGCTCAATATCGCTTTGTAAATCAAGTATTTATAATTGTAGTTCAGCAGGAATATCCAGGACACTCACTGAAAAAGATATTGCAAATATCTTAAATTGTTGTTCAAGATCTCTAATATCCTCAAATCTACGTTCGAAACTTCGCACAATTGTTGCATTATTCTTATGTATTCTTCCATGTCCAAGACTTCTAACAGGTTTCCCATGTACATCCATAAATAAGGCAGTTTCATTTCTAAGTGCCAGAATTTTTCGACTTCACCACCTTACCTCGGTATGGTAGAGTAAATCCCCATACTGTTAATACCATCAAGCAGTGCCCTGAAGTCCCTGTGATTGAGTCCTTTAGACCTTATGAAATTAATTGTTCACATAACAACATCCATTACATTGCTAAGGTTCATGTTTTTAGCACATAAATATTCCTGGTGCAAAATACAGTGCACCGGTGCCCCCAAGCGACCTCGATAGGTTCCACCACTGATAGACTGCAGTGTACAAGTGTACTGCCCGCAGTGGAAGCCGTAAGTAGGCCTGTACGCCCTCTCGCGATCTTGACTGGACTTGGCGGAGCCTGCTCTATATGCATTTCTGGATTCGCCCATACGTGCTACATGCCCTGCCCGTCTCAAACGTCTGGATTTAATGTTCCTAATTATGTCAGGTGAAGAATACAATGCGTGCAGTTCTGTGTTGCGTAACTTTCTCCGTTCTCCTGTAACTTCATCCCTCTTAGCCCCAAATATTTTCCTAAGCAACTTATTCTCAAACACCCTTAACTTATGTTCCTCTCTCAAAGTGAGAGTCCAAGTTTCACAACCATAAAGAACAACCGGTAATATAACTGTTTTATAAATTCTAACTTTCAGATTTTTTGACAGAAGACAGGATGATAAAAGCTTCTCAACCGAATAACAACAGGCATTTCCCGTATACTTTACTAACAACAGTAAATAAAAGTAATTTATTTCGATGTTTCATCTGCTAATAATCGTGCTTTAACACTAATGGTGTAATATGAATAATGATGGACAATCCAATTACAAATATAATATTGTCATGTCTTCACGATACCAACAATCAGCTTTATAATTTTAAATATTAAGCCCGTTCTCATAGAACAGTAGTGTCAGAGTTGTAAGCTCCAAAAGCAATTGTGGAGCTAGAGTCGGAGCTTGAACTTGCTTATGTTGTGGAAGCACCGGAGCTCGGAACAGGCATAGTGGAGCGCTCCGCTCCGTTTAGGCTGTGTCTGACAACGCTGTCATAGAATATGTCACGTAGCATTTTCAATTGTTTGCTTTAATATTTTCAAATTTTACTGCTACACTTTTGTGCTAAATGTGTTTATTGTTGCAGAACAAAGAAATTTGTATGAGGAACAGTCAGCTAGCTAGAATGCCTAAATTCAATAAACCATTGACAAGTATACTTCAAAGCTTTCTTAATGAATTTGGTGCCCATGTGTTTTCAACCAATGGAACAGTTTGGTAAGTAAAGTTTGTTAAAAGACAGTTAATAACGAAAAAAGTATTTTATAAATCAACATGTGTCAACTACGAATAAAAATGTGAGTAATGTTGTTATAATATAAATTTATTCTTAAAAAATATTATGCCGTTTTAAAATGTATAATGGCTTTTTCAAAATTTGTTGTGCCTTCTTTACGCTTTTATTGCCTTTTTGCCTGCCAAATTTAACTGTTATAAATGCCTAAACATCCGTTCTCTAGCCGTGATAAATCCCTCCAACGAATGTGACGTTAATCACCATTTCAGAAAGTAAAATAGTGGTTATTTAGTAAAAATGATTAATTTTATATAATTTATTATTGGATGAATTAACTTGTACAGTATAGAGTAAGAAAAAAATTCGTTCAGTACTTTAAGAGAAATCTCTGCACGCCGAAGAGGTGACACGCCGGAAATCACTTTTTCGTGATCAAGAACATTGAGAACGTTTATTTCCATGAATATTTCGAAATCGATTTATACAGTTTCACTGTACTTCATAATATAGAGAGAAAGCCAAGACTAGAAGACCATCTTCATAATATAAGGCTTAGGCCCTACAACCTATTCTTTACTTAATAAAATGTACAATAAATACTTTTTCTGCGAGATCGTGCGTATTTGCGTTTCCGCACAACACCAATCCGCGGAAAGTCTAAAATTCTACATTCAGTATTCCCAACCTAACACACATAACAATTTCCCTCTTCTTACCGCTTAAGTGACATATTGATTTTACTGCTTTAGGCTTTTAACATATTATTTTTGGAGACGTTCAATATAGTAATAAGTATAAATTGGAAACTTACCACTGCAATTTCACCTAAATTGCACTGTTAATTATTGTTTTTAAATATTTGCAAAA